>NC_092246.1:21981528-22099028 GCF_036320965.1 Panulirus ornatus | reverse complement strand
GTGTGGTATTGGTGTTCCATTCCAGACGGACTGGTGGGGCGCTGGTGTTCCATTCCAGACAGACTGCTGTGGTATTGGTGTTCCATTTCAGACGGACTGGTGGGGCGCTGGTGTTCCATTCCAGAGAGAGAGGTGTTCGCACTAGGTGACGTCAGATAATAGACTGGTCTTCGTTGATACCACATACAACACTTATCGGGAACTCTGGTTCATTACGTTAGGTCATTTAACGAAAAGAATGCTATATAATACTTCAAATGTTAATCTTACATGATTTCTTTATCATTGTTAAATAACAGGGGAAATCATCATTAGAATAGGAGTGGATGATTAATCAACCTTAGCGGGGGTGATATATATTAAAATCAGCAGTATAGATCAATAAATATAGGGGAATGATTAATGGGTAAGAAGTATATGGCCGACATGACTGTCAGGGTCATATGACTGGTATACCTGATGATTTACATATCCGTCATACTACCGCATACTGCGTCATCAACACAGCACATCCGCACCCGTCAGCATAATATGCTCCCGCCCCATCCCATACTCAGCATTGCTGACGCGGAGGATATCTGGCTGACAATTGGCTTATCTCTAACTACCAATCAGCATATATCTATGGGCTAGACACCTGTCTACTAGTAATCCTGTTTAACGGTGTCTGGCAGCCTCCTTCCTGCATATACATGCAAGTCCTTCTCACTGGCCAGGGAGGTCAGACTAGGGCTGATTTCCGTAATACGTCATCCACTGACGAGCTTACACTATAGTTAACCCTCTTGAGCACGACGGTACAACCCTCTTGAGCACGACGGTACAACCTTTGAGCACGACGGTACAACCCTTTGAGCACGACGGTAAAACCCTTTGAGCACGACGGTACAACCCTTTGAGCACGACGGTACAACCTTTGAGCACGACGGTACAACCTTTGAGCACGACGGTACAACCTTTGAGCACGACGGTACAACCTTTGAGCACGACGGTACAACCCTTTGAGCACGACGGTACAACCTTTGAGCACGACGGTACAACCCTTTGAGCACGACGGTACAACCCTTTGAGCACACCCATGGATGTATCGTCCTAACCTTTGACCCAATCCTTCAGGGTCAGGGTCAGAGGCTTGGTCATAACACCAAAAGGGTCTCACTGGCCTGCTCGAGTTGTACCGTCGTGTTCAAGGGGTCGGTCCGTCGTGTTCAAAAAGCCGCTCCGTTGCAGCCAAGGATCGTGTGGTCGTGCTGAAAATTGTCGTTTCATCGTCGCCAAGGACAGTCATCAAGCAAACGTAAGGTCTTCGATATGCAATACACGCACATCATCGCGTATGAGGAAAGGTCTTAACAATATTTGGTGTGGGAGGAAAGCTACCAGTTACAGTGATAAGTTATCATCAAGGGTGTAAGACGTGTGTCTGAGTAGAGAGAGAGAGAGAGAGAGAGAGAGAGAGAGAGAGAGAGAGAGAGAGAGAGAGAGAGAGAGAGAGAGAGAGAGAGAGAGAGACAGACAGACAGACAGACAGACAGACAGACAGAGGACCTCACAGTGTGGTGTGCAGTGTGTACACTCTCTCAGTTTACAGTCACAAGAGCAAGACACAGACCTAAAGATTCACATGTCTTATCAGTCGTCTTGTGTGCAAATCATTTCCTATCGTCTGGTTGCATCCACATCGCCACACAAACGCTCGCCCGGACTCTTGTTAAATAACATCCATGACTTCATTTGCAACACAGTGACGTCGGCTACTGCACACGATCAGTGATGTCATCTGCGACATATCTAGTAACATCAGCGGCTACTGCTGACAACTAGTGACGTCAGCTGCTGCAATAGCGACGTCATCTGCTGCACAACTAGTGACGTCAGCTGCTGCAATAGCGACGTCATCTGCTGCACAACTCGTGACGTCAGCTACTGCATAACTCGTGACGTCAGCTACTGCACAACCAGGGACATCAGCTACTACATGACCAAGAACAACATAGCTGTTCTAAACTTACCAGACACAAACCACATACCAGGTGACACCCCAGCTGACTGGGGTACCAGGTGACACCCCAGCTGACTGGGGGTACCAGGTGACACCCCAGCTGACTGGGGTACCAGGTGACACCCCAGCTGACTGGGGTACCAGGTGACACCCCAGCTGACTGGGGTACCAGGTGACACCCCAGCTCACTGGGGTACCAGGTGACACCCCAGCTGACTGAGGTACCAGGTGACACCCCAGCTGACTGAGGTACCAGGTGACACCCCAGCTGACTGGGGTACCAGGTGACACCCCAGCTCACTGGGGTACCAGGTGACACCCCAGCTGACTGGGGTACCAGGTGACACCCCAGCTGACTGGGGTACCAGGTGACACCCCAGCTGACTGAGGTACCAGGTGACACCCTAGCTGACTGGGGTACCAAGTGACACCCCAGCTGACTGAGGTACCAGGTGACACCCCAGCTGACTGGGGTACCAGGTGACACCCCAGCTGACTGGGGTACCAGGTGACACCCCAGCTGACTGAGGTACCAGGTGACACCCCAGCTGACTGGGGTACCAGGGTGACACCCCAGCTGACTGGGGTACCAAGTGACACCCCAGCTGACTGGGGTAACAGGTGACACCCCAGCTGACTGGGGTACCAGGTGACACCCCAGCTGACTGGGGTACCAGTGACACTCCAGCTGACTGGGGTAACAGGTGACACCCCAGCTGACTGGGGTACCAGGTGACACCCCAGCTGACTGGGGTGGACTCACCTCACATTGCTACAGGCAGGATGACCACTGCCACCATACACAACATACTCTGTCATCCTGACTCCCTCCTCACAACGAGTCCTCCACGCTACTCCCATTCCCCCAGCGAGTCCCCACCGTGGAGTGAAACCTACAGAAACAGACAACAGGTTCGACCCCTCGTGAGCCCTCCCTCCGCTCGTCTTCATCTCCATGAACTGAAGTTCATATACGTCTTGACGAGCGAGACGAACATTTCCAATAATAAGATTGTCCCAAAAAGGAATATATGATACAACTGAAGGTCATGAAGTCTTAGCTTGGAAAATAAAGCTCATCTGTGAAATACGGAAAGAATCCAAAGAGGAATTTTTCCCATCAAGAACAAACATGACTTCAGTGGTACATTTTCTTTTTTTTCTCCAGCCAGCAGAAAGTTTCAGTAAACTTGGGGAAAACCTGAAGATTTCCCGTCCCGCTAAACGTTGTGCTCCGGCCAACAAGACTGATAAGCTCTCTCTCAACTTCACCCTTTGACACCAAGACATCCACACCGACACAAAATATACACTAGAACAGACACAAGTATCCCTTCTGCCTGCACGTCGAGATGTTGCATCGGAAACAGATGAGGTTGAAGCCTATCTCAAGAGGCGATCTCCAGGCAACCAACCCTGATATAAAACACTGACAACGCATCGAGAATAGACATAGCTACATATACGATGCTCAAAGGCTCGGGCACTTTGCGGCAACACGCAGTACTCCATGTGGTAAATGCTCTCTGATCTCAAAGATGTTGTTTACCATCAGTATGGAAAGAGGGAGATATGATAACCATCCCTTACCAAATGAGAACTCACAAATATACATCTTACATCTCTCTTCGATCTTGCTCAACCAGAGCCACAGAGGAGATGGCGATCAACAGGTTATTGTGGAAGCAGCGACATCCAAACCACAGGACAAGCCGGCCTCAGATGAGGTTCTGGGATAGGAATTAGTCCCACGAACGCTCCAGGCCTTACAGACATACCCGTGGTCACTCTTAAACTTCAGAAAGGCTGTTGGACTGGCGATCTCCCATGGTAACCCTCACAATCTTGGGGATAGAAGTCTCAGAAATGATATGTCTGATTGAAAATGCCAAAACGCCCATATGGAAAAAAAAATGCTACAATCAGCTGTCAAGACGACCGCTTTGAACAAAGCTTATCCAGAGAAAAATAGATTTGACTTCGTAATGTAGCGACTTCAAAATATAATAATTCAACCAAAGAGAAGTTGTCAGATTTTCATTTCCCGCTTCACGTTGACGACCTGCCACTACCTCCCTCTCTATCATCCCAAGTGCCACTACCTCCCTCTCTCTCATCCTAAGTGCCACTACCTCCCTCTCTCTCATCCTAAGTGCCACTACCTCCCTCTCTATCATCCCTAAGTGTCACTACCTCCCTCTCTCTCATCCTAAGTGCCACTACCTCCCTCTCTCTCATCCTAAGTGCCTGAGAAGTACAACAGATGTTTGGGACGATAAGAAACAATTTTCATCAGTCGTCACGGCAAGGCCATTCGTGGCCATCTAGGAGGAAAGGTGGAATAAGTAGTATGAAATATATATATATATATATATATATATATATATATATATATATATATATATATATATATATATATATATATATATATATATATATATATATATATATATATATTATCCGTGGGGATAGGGGATTATGAATACTTCCCACGTATTCCCTGCGTGTCGTAGAATGCGACTAAAAGGGGAGTGAGCGGGGTGCTGGAAATCCTCCCCTCTCGTTTTTTTTTTAAATTTTCCAAAAGAAGGAACAGAGGGGGCCAGGTGAGGACATTCCAAAAAAGGCCCAGTCCTCTGTTCTTAACGCTACCTCGCTAACGCGGGAAATGTCACATAGTTTAAAAGAAAAAAAAAAAAAAAAAAAAAAAAAAAAAAAAATATATATATATATATATATATATATATATATATATATATATATATATATATATATATATATATATATATATATATATATATATATCTGTTGGGGATGAGAGAGCTTGGGAAGTGAGTCAGTTGTTGTTCGCTGATGATACAGCGCTGGTGGCTGATTCATGTGAGAAACTGCAGAAGCTGGTGACTGAATTTGGTAAAGTGTGTGAAAGAAGAAAGTTAAGAGTAAATGTGAATAAGAGCAAGGTAATTAGGTACAGTAGGGTTGAGGGTCAAGTCAACTGGGAGGTAAGTTTGAATGGAGAAAAACTGGAGGAAGTAAAGTGTTTTAGATATCTGGGAGTGGATCTGGCAGCGGATGGAACCATGGAAGCGGAAGTGGATCATAGGGTGGGGGAGGGGGGCGAAAATCCTGGGAGCCTTGAAGAATGTGTGGAAGTCGAGAACATTATCTCGGAAAGCAAAAATGGGTATGTTTGAAGGAATAGTGGTTCCAACAATGTTGTATGGTTGCGAGGCGTGGGCTATGGATAGAGTTGTGCGCAGGAGGATGGATGGGCTGGAAATGAGATGTTTGAGGACAATGTGTAGTGTGAGGTGGTTTGATCGAGTAAGTAACTTAAGGGTAAGAGAGATGTGTGGAAATAGAAGGAGCGTGGTTGAGAGAGCAGAAGAGGGTGTTTTGAAGTGGTTTGGGCACATGGAGAGAATGAGTGAGGAAAGATTGACCAAGAGGATATATGTGTCGGAGGTGGAGGGAACGAGGAGAAGAGGGAGACCAAATTGGAGGGGGAAAGATGGAGTGAAAAAGATTTTGTGTGATCGGGGCCTGAACATGCAGGAGGGTGAAAGGAGGGCAAGGAATAGAGTGAATTGGAGCGATGTGGTATACCGGGGTTGACGTGCTGTCAGTGGATTGAATCAAGGCATGTGAAGCGTCTGGGGTAAACCATGGAAAGCTGTGTAGGTATGTATATTTGCGTGTGTGGACGTATGTATATACATGTGTATGGGGGGGGGGGGTTGGGCCATTTCTTTCGTCTGTTTCCTTGCGCTACCTCGCAAACGCGGGAGACAGCGACAAAGTATAATAAAAAAAAAAATATATATATATATATATATATATATATATATATATATATATATATATATATATATATTCCTATGAGTCCACGGGGAAAATGAAACACGATAAGTTCCCAAGTGCACTTTTGTGTAATAATCACATCATCAGGGGCGACACAAGAGAGAAATATAAGTCAGTTGATGTACATCGAAGAGACGAAGCTCGGACGCCATATATATAGGTCTGAGATCGTCAGGTGTTTGTAGATCTAATTCTTAAAAGTGGAAAGGTTGAAGGCTCAGATAAAGATAGAATAAGGATGATCCCTCAAATTTGCTGTATGAGGTACAGAGGTATCATAACGGTCAACCCCCGTGTGGTTGTCTAAAACCAGAAACTACAGGAAGCAGCGGCTGGGTTTGAAACTACTTGGTGCAACGTCTAAAGCCGTGAGCTTCAGCAGAACCATTTTGCACAGCAGAGACTGTCCTTGCATCGTACAAATCTTGAGAGGATATACAGAGACCATTACCTGAGAACTGTGGATTGATATGGAGAGATCTTCCCGTCGACAAGTTGTCTACTTCAAGCTACTTAATCAGTCCAGTTCATTCAATGATCACCAGAGAAAATCGTAAACACTACCCATATCCTTACCAACAGATAGATCCCCGACTTCCCTTGCCTTCACCCACCATTACTTCATTATCATGAACACAGACCAAAGCTCTGCTTAAACAAGACAGCTAAGGAGAAGCTTGGCCAGGATAACACTTCCGAAAGCAGAGCAGAAGCGACGACTCAAGACGCTAACCAAAGATCCCCACAAACGCAGACAGATCCGGAGAAAGAAGCCCCCTTGCTGCCTCACATCCGTCGATCCAGTAGGACGATATGGTACAAGATTCTTCAGTCATCACCAAAGAAAGTGCTTGATAAGACTTCCTTCGACTCAGATACTCTTTCCTACATCAGCGGTGTCTCTACCAAACATAACTTTCTTGAATATCTAAATCCATTCAGGATCACTGTGATGCAGATTATATAGATTAAATCAGGATTGGCAGACGCCGAAAACAGAATCTCCGTGAATTACTCATTCGTGTTACGGGTTTTCCTCAGTCAACTTAAAATGAAAACATTAATGAAAAGTGTAGAACAAGATGCTTTCGAAATTCGTCTCAGTTCCCGTTCTTAGAATATTTCTGGTTATTTCCCTGAAAATGTAAAACGAAGAGTGCAGGTATTTGTGGGAGGGGGAAAATATATTGAAGTTACTCTTAAATTTCTAAACACTCGTTTTCTCTTATTGGCCAGTGAAATTTCGTTCTCTGTTGATACAAAGTATATATCACTACAACATACTTGTACCGCTACTAGAAATGGAAGACTATGGAAACATGCCCAATATCCGTGCCTCAAGAGGCGAGGGATAACAAACCCACTGGTCCGATGCTAATACCATGCTTGGTGGCGTCTAGTAAGCACCGTCCATGGTGGCGCTAGCAAGCACCGTGCTTGGTGGCGCCTAGCACTATGGTTCGTCTGCCCGAAAGATTCAGGTGAACATTTACAAATTTGTGAAGTATTGAAATAACTGTCATTTTCGTTTTTATTTCTTAGAACTGTAAAGTTAAGGCATTTGGCTGTTATACATAAAAGTAACCCGATTACGTGCCTTTTGACATCATACGATAAAATTGCTTACAAATAATATTTTGATGAGGTTCTCAAGGAGGATAGGATTATACACCAAATTCATTCTGTCATATTCACTTGACGTCTCTTGTTCTCCAACGTACAAGTGTGGTAAAACTACTTTACGAAGCAGAGGGTCAGCCCGTCGGCAATGGAGAGGAACGATATGTTGATCCGATGGTCATCCTTCAGCTTCTTGTTCAAGTTCCTGATGGCCACTGTGTCTGGCGTCTGATTACTCTCGTCTATGACGCTGCCACTCCACAATGTATTATCGAAGGATATGATACCCCCTCGCCGCAGGAGGAGGAGGCACTGCTCGTAGTAGAGGTCATAACTACCTTTGTCTGCGTCAATAAAGGCGAAGTCGAAGGTGCCGGCCTGTCCCTCGTCGATGAACTTCTGCAGGGTGTCGGCCGCTGGGGCGATGTGCACCTCGATCTTGTCGCTCACCCCAGCGTCCCTCCAGAAGCTCTTGCCTGAGGAACAGAAGGGCATCACCACCATACAATCTCAGCGTACACTGGCACCAAGATCGAGGCGAAGTGACAACACAGCTCCTGATAACTGGAGTTGGTATCTGGACACTCATTTCACCACATCTAAGACAAGCGGCTGATTCTGACCAGCTGCCACACACACATGATCTGTCACCATCGTGCGGGACGCTGACATACCTACACTTTCCCTACACTTCTGCAGTTACATTTGCTTGAGAGGGACGCCAGGTGACACTCAGTCAAAATTATACGTTACCAAAAAGGTGAACAAACTAACTAGGGGTTAACAAACTAACTATCGTAACCCCCCACCCAAAAAAAAAAAAAAAATCCGAACATCTCATAATAAGATGCTCCTCCAAACTCCCACTAAAACAATATCATAAAACTAAATATCTTTTACTTAAAACAAAAAACTACGTAAGCAAGAGACATCCTGCGAGGTATATACAACGGAAGTCAACAAAAGTCTTGGTTTATTGACAACAAAGCTAATCAACTTGCAAGGCTGAGGTAAGAGGCTATGGAGGTATTTAAACCCTACATCTACACTGGCCACGTCTACACTGTTACTTTACCTCAGCGTAGGCAACAAAGCTGCCCACACTTGCTACTTCAGACACACACACACACACACACACACATTACTGCTACACTACTATACTAAAATACAGTTAACGTAAGGATCTACTGAAATGGAGTTACCCCCACCATACACTCCTCAGTGATGCCAGTCAGATCACAAGGTACTGTGTTACGTGTGTGTATCTTACCGATGTCTGTGTACTCCTTGCTGACGTCGAGGGCATGGACCTGACCGTCTGCAGGTAGCACTAGGGCGGCTGCCAGGGCGCTAGCACCTGTGAACACGCCCACGTCCAGCACCTGCCAAAACATCAACAGCAATAACCAACTGTGTCAACACAACATGCGACTTAGGTCTTGGGTGATATATATATATATATAAGAGCAAGGTTATTAGGTACAGTAGGGTTGAGGGTCAAGTCAATTGGGAGGTGAGTTTGAATGGAGAAAAACTGGAGGAAGTGAAGTGTTTTAGATATCTGGGAGTGGATCTGGCAGCGGATGGAACCATGGAAGCGGAAGTGGATCATAGGGTGGGGGAGGGGGCGAAAATTCTGGGGGCCTTGAAGAATGTGTGGAAGTCGAGAACATTATCTCGGAAAGCAAAAATGGGTATGTTTGAAGGAATAGTGGTTCCAACAATGTTGTATGGTTGCGAGGCGTGGGCTATGGATAGAGTTGTGCGCAGGAGGATGGATGTGCTGGAAATGAGATGTTTGAGGACAATGTGTGGTGTGAGGTGGTTTGATCGAGTGAGTAACGTAAGGGTAAGAGAGATGTGTGGAAATAAAAAGAGCGTGGTTGAGAGAGCAGAAGAGGGTGTTTTGAAATGGTTTGGGCACATGGAAAGAATGAGTGAGGAAAGATTGACCAAGAGGATATATGTGTCGGAGGTGGAGGGAACGAGGAGAAGAGGGAGACCAAATTGGTGGTGGAAAGATGAAGTGAAAAAGATTTTGTGTGATCGGGGCCTGAACATGCAGGAGGGTGAAAGGAGGGCAAGGAATAGAGTGAATTGGAGCGATGTGGTATACCGGGGTTGACGTGCTGTCAGTGGATTGAATCAAGGCATGTGAAGCGTCTGGGGAAAAACCATGGAAAGCTGTGTAGGTATGTATATTTGCGTGTGTCGACGTATGTATATACATGTGTATGGGGGGGGGGGCATTTCTTTCGTCTGTTTCCTTGCGCTACCTCGCAAACGCGGGAGACAGCGACAAAGTATAAAAAAAAAAAAAAAAAAATATATATATATATATATATATATATATATATATATATATATATATATATATATATATATATATATATATATAAACGTCAGACGAACGTAATGGGAAAATTATACTGGAAAAACGAAGTACAGCACAGTCGACAAATATATCTGTTTACTTATGAAATGCATAAGAAAGTTTAAGCCCTAAGAGCAACATGGTCATTTACTGTCAATCCAGTTATGAATAATCGCTATATCACATTCACCTATGATTATCATCAATCTATGATTATCATTAATCTATGATTATCATCAATCTATGATTATCATTAATCTATGATTATCATCAATCTATGATTATCATTAATCTATGATTATCATCAATCTATGATTATCATTAATCTATGATTATCATCAATCTATGATTATCATCAATCTATGATTATCATTAATCTATGATTATCATCAATCTATGATTATCATTAATCTATGATTATCATCAATCTATGATTATCATCAATCTATGATTATCATTAATCTATGATTATCATCAATCTATGATTATCATTAATCTAGGATGATCATGTTTTTTCCCATCATCACAAGCAGCCTCTACGAGGCAGAGTGGTCTGTTAATGAAGGAATTCCTACCTGGACCACTCTGGCCTTACCGACCTAAAACTAACGGTATTTTTTGATTTCCCTGATCTAACTGTACCATGACCCTGTACCCTGTGACCTGAACTTCCTGACCTTCCTTATCTCACTGTGACCTGAACTTCCTGACCTTCCTTATCTCACTGTGACCTGAACTTCCTGACCTTCCTTATCTCACTGTGACCTGAACTTCCTGACCTTCCTTATCTCACTGTGACCTGAACTTCCTGACCTTCCTTATCTCACTGTGACCTGAACTTCCTGACCTTCCTTATCTCACTGTGACCTGAACTTCCTGACCTTCCTTATCTCACTGTGACCTGAACTTTCTGACCTTCCTTATCTCACTGTGACCTGAACTTCCTGACCTTCCTTACCCCACTGTGACCTGAACTTTCTGTCCTTCCTTATCCCAATGCAACCGAACTTCCTGACTTTCCTTATGCCATTTGTGGCCAGACTTTCCTGGACGCAGACTGCAGGCTAACCATTCTGACCACCCCCCCCCCCCTCCCCCAATCTGCGATTCGGCCTCCTTGACCGACACATGTATGTAACCTGACCTTCCTTGACCCCCAACTGCGAGAGATGTTCTTCTTTATCACCACGACCCTGTAACCCGACCTTCCCAGACAACGTTATGACACACCTAGGACGGTGGACCGACCTTCTTGGCGCCTATAGCCTGTATAAGGTTAGCATTGAGCTGGAGGACCTCCGGAGCGCCCATCATCCCAACCGAACGATGCTTCTGAGTCTCCTCCATGAGCCGCTTCTGGACGTCGGTATGCCTGGAACACGGAGAGATACGGTCAGTATTCCAGGGAGGGGAGGGTTGGTGGCCAGCACCACCACAAGGGATATGACACAGCAACCAACCACTGTTGCATATGATATGACACAGCAACCAACCACTGTTGCATACGATATGACACAGCAACCAACCACTGTTGCATACGATATGACACAGCAACCAACCACTGTTGCATATGATATGACACAGCAACCAACCACTGTTGCATACGATATGACACAGCAACCAACCACTGTTGCATACGATATGACACAGCAACCAACCACTGTTGCATATGATATGGCACAGCAACCAACCACTGTTGCATACGATATCAACACATTTGGATGGTGGGTCTGGCGACTGTCTAATACTTTCTTCTCATCTGCAAACTTTCACTTCATTGATTCCCTTCTAACATAAGAAATTAATCATTCATGATATGAATCTGAGGAATATTTCCCCGTGCACCTGTGTTGGAGACGGACCTCGCTACAGTGCCTCCCGTGCACCTGTGTTGGAGACGGACCTCGCTACAGTGCCTCCCGTGCACCTGTGTTGGAGACGGACCTCGCTACCGTGCCTCCCGTGCACCTGTGTTGGAGACGGACCTCGCTACAGTGCCTCCCGTGCACCTGTGTTGGAGACGGACCTCGCTACAGTGCCTCCCGTGCACCTGTGTTGGAGAGGGACCTCACTACAGTGCCTCCCGTGCACCTGTGTTGGAGAGGGACCTCGCTACAGTGCCTCCCGTGCACCTGTGTTGGAGAGGGACCTCACTACAGTGCCTCCCGTGCACCTGTGTTGGAGAGGGACCTTGGTACATGTTCTCACCTTATGGAGTGCTCCGTCACGTATTTCACCAACGGGTCTGTAGTGAGGTAGCTCTTCCCATAGCTCATCTTGTCCATCGATCCTACACCGGAGATAGATAAATACATTAGGCATACATTACACATGTACATACAATCCTTATAACATAATATATAAGATAATGGACGCTAATCAGTGGCGGTGTGTGTGGGGAAAAATATGCGTCAAATTTCGACAATATACTGCTCAAAGTTTCTGTGGAAAAATTGCTTTGGAAAATCTTGAAATGCTGAGATATACAGTATGTCTGACTTGTGGCACCTCTGACGAAGCTGAGAAAGAGAAAACGGAGACACAGAGAGTATTAACTTATACTTTATCATTACACATGGCTGACCCTCATATTCTAACATCGCTCTCTGGTGTCTTTAATACAACAGAGCAAAGCAACAAGCGATCGAGGCGCCCCCTGAAATCTTCCCGCATTTTTTCATCATGTTTTCATCGGGTATTCCCAAGGTCTTCCCAGGTCTTCTCCATATCCTCCCCGGGTCATCCTCCAACTCTTCACGAGAGCCTCCCCAGCCCTTCCCCAAATGCTCCTAAAGGTCCTCTAACATATCTTCCAGCAGCTTTTGGTGACCCTTAAAGGGGCTCTGAGGCAGGGGTCCACGTAGTCCACTTTACTACCACACAAAGTTGTGAAGATCTTAGGGGTATAGTGCTAAAGTTTATATTCAATATAAATAAATAAATTAATATATATATATATATATATATATATATATATATATATATATATATATATATATATATATATATATATATATATATATATATAGGGGAGGGAGCGGAAGACTAAATCCTCCTCTCTCGTTTTTTAATTTTCCAAAAGAGGAACAGAGAAGGGGGCCAAGTGAGGATATTCCCTCAAAGGCTCAGTCCACTGTTCTTAACGGCTACCTCCCTAATGCGAGGTAGCGCCTCGTTTCGTCTGCAGTACCCTGCATGTGTTTGACCTCAGTCATATGAACAACTCTGGGGCGCGTCTGAAGTTCCCTTTGTAAGTTGACGCAATCCTCGTCAGTCCTTACTTGTATCATGACATCACCATCAGCAGCACCACACACACACACACACACACACACACACACAACACCATCCTCATACGTGGGCCTTTACGACATTGCATAACCTTTGCTACTCAGGAAATATCAGTGTGTATGTGAGCATGGGGGTGGACGATGACACGAGTCATGGCACTACAGACCCACTGGGGTCTTGTGTACCTGCAGAATATCACCATCATACGTGTGGGTACATGGAACAGCTTCGTGTTTTGCCAATAATGGCGAATGAATACTTCCCACGTATTCCCTGCGTGTCGTACAAGGCGACTACAAGGGGGAGGGAGCGTGGGGCTGGAAATCTTCCCCTCTCCCATTTTGATTTTCCAAAAGAAGGAACAGAGAAGGGGGCCAAGTGAGGATATTCCTTCAAAGGCTCATTCCTCTGTTCTTAACGCTACCTCGCTAACGCGGTAAATGGCTAATAGAAAAAAAAATAAATATATATATATATATATATATATATATATATATATATATATATATATATATATATATATATATATATATATATTTGTCTTTCCTGTTGTCTTGCGGTTGCAGGACAAAAAATGACGGGGCCATTATCGCAAAATCTACTGTTTAGCTTGCATGTACTTTGCACTGAAGCCAGTCGTTCATTCCCAAGCCAAGCTATGCAGACTACGCCTTGGTTTACCTTGATAACTTTATACTAAAGTTCATCCCATGATCAGGACGCTGTCCGGATCACACTACACCCGGCTCACACCACATCCAGCTCACACCACATCCAGCTCACACCACATCCGGCTCACACCACATCCGGCTCACACCACATCAATGCCATGCCAGGCTCTCACCCTCTTGAACACTAGGGCCCCGATACCTCATCTCCTCCTCTCATGTCTCGGACTTCCCATTCCTCCCTCTGATACCTTCATAAACGTAAATCCTCTATGTCCGTCTCTCGTCGCTCATCCTCTCCATATGCCCTCACCTAACATCTACACCTGAAGTATTCCCTGGCCTTAAAATCTTCAGCTAAAGTAACCCCGCTAACCCTAAAATTGTCACCCAAAGTATCCTTGGCCCTAACACCTTCACTTAAGTTATCTCTGATACTAAACGATTCAGTTATCGCAATTCATCTGCGGTTTAATTCCACCTTTACCCTCACCAGTAGCACTACAAGTCATCTTGACAAACCTCAATTCCTACCCAAGTTCGACGTAGCCTAACCATCATATTGTATTTGTCTATCTTCTCCCGCGAAACTGGCTTATCAATGGATATAGAAATAAATGTGGTACAAAATATTTGACCTTCACCCGTAATGAAATGTTTCCATTATGCCGGTGGCCGCCGTGTGCCAGCTGTAAATATTACGTTATCATTTTATATATATAATCGACCTGCTACGTGGCTCGGCTACGCTCCCTCAGAAGCTGTAAAAACTCACATTCACGTAACTCTGGTTAACTCTACGATAATATTCTTTGCTATACTTACCACAAAGATTTCATTAAAGGTAGCTTATCTAAAAACATACAGCTGATTAATTCAAGGAGTGAGGGAATAAAGTTATTTTCAAAACTCACTGATCAAATATTCTTATCAAGTTTTTGTTATTAACACATAAAACGTCTGGGACGAATTCTTGTTGACACCTATTAAATCCAACAGCAAATATATATATATATATATATATATATATATATATATATATATATATATATATATATATATATATATATATATATATATATATATATATCAAGTGTTTGCTTTGAAGAATGTATGTGAGAAATACTTACAAAAGCAAATGGATTTGTATGTAGCATTTATGGATTTGGAGAAGGCATATGATAGAGTTGATAGAGATGCTCTGTGGAGGGTACTAAGAATATATGGTGTGGGAGACAAGTTGTTAGAAGCAGTGAAAAGTTTTTATCGAGGTTGTAAGGCATGTGTACGTGTAGGAAGAGAGGAAAGTAATTGGTTCCCAGTGAATGTAGGTTTGCGGCAGGGGTGTGTGATGTCTCCATGGTTGTTTAATTTGTTTATGGATGGGGTTGTTAGGGAGGTAAATGCAAGAGTTTTGGAAAGAGGGGCAAGTATGCAGTCTGTTGTGAATGAGAGAGCTTGGGAAGTGAGTCAGTTGTTGTTCGCTGATGATACAGCGCTGGTGGCTGATTCATGTGAGAAACTGCAGAAGCTGGTGACTGAGTTTGGTAAAGTGTGTGAAAGAAGAAAGTTAAGAGTAAATGTGAATAAGAGCAAGGTTATTAGGTACAGTAGGGTTGAGGGTCAAGTCAATTGGGAGGTAAGTTTGAATGGAGAAAAACTGGAGGAAGTAAAGTGTTTTAGATATCTGGGAGTGGATCTGGAAGCGGATGGAACCATGGAAGTGGTAGTGAATCATAGGGTGGGGGAGGGGGCGAAAATCCTGGGGGCATTGAAGAATGTGTGGAAGTCAAGAACATTATCTCGGAAAGCAAAAATGGGTATATTTGAAGGAATAGTGGTTCCAACAATGTTGTATGGTTGCGAGGCGTGGACTATGGATAGAGTTGTGCGCAGGAGGGTGGATGTGCTGGAAATGAGATGTTTGAGGACAATGTGTGGTGTCAGGTGGTTTGATCGAGTAAGTAATGTAAGGGTAAGAGAGATGTGTGGAAATAAAAAGAGCGTGGTTGAGAGAGCAGAAGAGGGTGTTTTGAAATGGTTTGAGCACATGGAGAGAATGAGTGAGGAAAGATTGACAAAGAGGATATATGTGTCGGAGGTGGAGGGAACGAGAAGTGGGAGACCAAATTGGAGGTGGAAAGATGGAGTGAAAAAGATTTTGAGTGATCGGAGCCTGAACATGCAGAAGGGTGAAAGGCGGGCAAGGAATAGAGTGAATTGGATCGATGTGGTATACCGGGGTCGACGTGCTGTCAATGGATTGAATCAGGGCATGTGAAGCGTCTGGGGTAAACCATGGAAAGTTCTGTGAGGCCTGGATGTGCAAGGGGAGCTGTGGTTTCGGGCATTGTTGCATGACGGCTGGAGACTGAGTGTGGACGAATGGGGCCTTTGTTGGCTTTTCCTAGCGCTGCCTCGCACACATGGGGGGTGGGGGATGTTGTTCCATGTGTGGCGGGGTGGCGATGCGAATAAACAAAGGCAGACAGTGTGAATTGTGTACGTGTGTGTGTGTCTATGTGTGTATGTATATGTGTACATTGAGATGTATAGATATGTATATTTACGTGGGTGGACGTGTGTGTATGTACATGGGTATGGGGTAGGTTGGGCCATTTTCTTTCGTCTGTTCCCTTGCGCTACCTCGCAAACGCGTACACATGCCTTACATCCTCGGTAAAAAATTTTCACTGCTTCTAACAACTTGCCTCCCACACCATATATTCTTAATACCTTCCACAGAGCATCTCTATCAACTCTTATCATATGCCTTCTCCAGATCCATAAATGCTACATACAAATCCATTTGCTTTTCTAAGTATTTCTCACATACATTCTTCAAAGCAAACACCTGATCCACACATCCTCTACCACTTCTGAAACCACACTGCTCTTCCCCAATCTGATGCTCTGTACATGCCTTCACCCTCTCAATCAATACCCTCCCATATAATTTACCAGGAATACTCAACAAACTTATACCTCTGTAATTTGAGCACTCACTCTTATCCCCTTTGCCTTTGTACAATGGCACTATGCACGCATTCCGCCAATCCTCAGGCACCTCACCATGAGTCATACATACATTAAATAACCTTACCAACCAGTCAACAATACAGTCACCCCCTTTTTTAATAAATTCCACTGCAATACCATCCAAACCTGCTGCCTTGCCGGCTTTCATCTTCCGCAAAGCTTTCACTACCTCTTCTCTGTTTAACAAATCATTTTCCCTAACCCTCTCACTTTGCACACCACCTCGACCAAGACACCCTATATCTGCCACTCTATCATCAAACACATTCAACAAACCTTCAAATACTCACTCCATCTCCTTCTCACATCACCACTACTTGTTATCACCTCCCCATTAGCGCCCTTCACTGAAGTTCCCATTTGCTCCCTTGTCTTACGCACTTTATTTACCTCCTTGCAGAACATCTTTTTATTCTCCCTAAAATTTAATGATACTCTCTCACCCCAACTCTAATTTGCCCTCTTTTTCACCTCTTGCACCTTTCTCTTGATCTCCTGTCTCTTTCTTTTATACATCTCCCACTCAATTGCATTTTTTTCCTGCAAAAATCGTCCAAATGCCTCTCTCTTCTCTTTCACTAATAATCTTACTTCTTCATCCCACCACTCACTACCCTTTCCAATCAACCCACCTCCCACGCTTCTCATGCCACAAGCATCTTTTGCGCAATCCATCACTGATTCCCTAAATACATCCCATTCCTCCCCCACTCCCCTTACTTCCATTGTTCTCACCTTTTTCCATTCTGTACTCAGTCTCTCCTGGTACTTCCTCACACAAGTCTGCTTTCCAAGCTCAATTACTCTCACCACCCTCTTCACCCCAACATTCACTCTTCTTTTCTGAAAACCCATACAAATCTTCACCTTAGCCTCCACAAGATAATGATCAGACATCCCTCCAGTTGCACCTCTCAGCACATTTACATCCAAAAGTCTCTCTTTCGCGCGCCTGTCAATTAACACGTAATCCAATAACGCTCTCCGGCCATCTCTCCTACTTACGTATACTTATGTATATCTCGCTTTTTAAACCAGGTATTCCCAATCACCAGTCCTTTTTCAGCACATAAATCTACAAGCTCTTCACCATTTCCATTTACAACACTGAACACCCCATGTATACCAATTATTCCCTCAACTGCCACACTATTCACCTTTGCATTCAAATCACCCATCACTATAACCCGGTCGCGTGCATCAAAACCACTAAAACACTCATTTAGCTGCTCCCAAAACACTTGCCTCTCATGATCTTTCTTCTCATGCCCAGGTGCATATGCACCAATAATCACCCATCTCTCTCCTTCAACTTTCAATTTTACCTATATTAATCGAGAATTTACTTTCTTACATTCTATCACATACTCCCACAACTCCTGTTTCAGAAGTACTGCTACTCCTTCCCTTGCTCTTGTCCTCTCACTAACCCCTGACTTTACTCCCAAGACATTCCCAAACCACTCTTCCCCTTTACCCTTGAGCTTCGTTTCACTCAGAGCCAAAACATCCAGGTTCCTTTCCTCAAACATACTACCTATCTCTCCTTTTTTCACATCTTGGTTACATCCACACACATTTAGACACCCCAAGGAGGAGGATGAGCACTCCCCGCGTGACTCCTGTTTCCCATTTTTTAGAAAGTTAAAAATACAAGGAGGGAAGGATATATATATATATATATATATATATATATATATATATATATATATATATATATATATATATATATATATATATATATACACGGAAATTGCGCTCTGGACGTCAGCCATCCACTTGAATGAGGTGGGTATCTGGCTCCCGGGGATTCCCTGGATGCCACGATATATTTACATATGTTAAAGGCTAACATTCCACCCCTCTCTCATTTTGCATGCCCTTGTTGGCCTTACAGTTCATAATACAAAATCGTAGAAGATGAATAAAGGATGACTACTGGAGAAGGGAAGGAGACACGAAAGAAACTTTGAAACCCCGATAAAAATTCCTACCACGCCAACTCATCTCTACCACAAACTACATTCCCGCAAACAGCAAGACTATCCTAAAAATGCCCATATATTTTAAAAGTGTATTAATCGTGTACAGAAGCATTATATTCATAAAAACGATGTAAACGAATTTAAGGTAGGTCAAGAACGCCAGATGCCTATGTCAGGATATGCCACATTATGGTCACTTTCCTGAGTCACAGCAGTCGAGAAACACACTCACACCACAATACTTCACACCAAGATCCTAACACCCTAACAGAATATACCATTAGGCTAACAATATCAGGGTAATTCTGCATGCAATAATAGCAAGAGTAAGACTGGATTCCTCAACGTTACCTTCCGTGTAGACTCTAGCAGGTGTTTGAAGCACGTACGTCCTCAGGCGCTCGCTATGATTGTTATAATGGTACTTGTAGTACTTGTGTATAGGATCTCGGCGCAGACGCACTCATCCCGCCGATTTTGTTGCCAACTACGTCCCTAGTAATAAATATACGAATTCTTCCACAATTTTTCGGACGATCTATTCGCCTCATGCTGAGATAAAAACAAAAAAAAAGTGTTGAAATGATTTTTCTAGATTTTTCCAAGGAATTCTTATCCATGATAGTTCAGAGACGTATTGATAATAAATATGCAATTGGCATTATACGTGGCACATGGCGTCGATAGTCAGCTGGCTGCCGTGAACCAGTAGTAGAAAGAATAACTGATAATGTTCTTCGTCCATTTGTCTCTATGTTAAGAACATACAAAAACATCAAATTAGGACAACAATTATGTTATATAAAGTAAGGAAGTGGTAGTCACATCTCTGAGCTGTTGCAAATAAGATATTCATCAAAACAATCAGACTTATAATCACAGTCAACTCTTGGATTATCTAGTTAAATAAAGTGACGTAATATTTATGAAAGGATACCGTGCAATTGCTTACATCAATAGTGTAATTAAACGGAAAATGAAAATCAAAAACAATTTCGGGATAACATTATGGTTTTATGGTCGTCTAATGAGGAGTTTACGAATATTTTAACTCATTAATATGTTGATTGACACAGCAGCGATCATAATCGTTTAGATTGACAAACATATTCTTTGCATAAAGTTTCTCGATCATGAAAAGAGATTACAGGGAGAGGGTACTGTAATGGTTAGAAATACTTTAGTTAGTAACAGGCATTTGAGAGTCTTCTATGATGAATTAAGAGGATAGAGGCGCTCGCGGAGGAGAGGTTGTGACACTTTTTTGAATAAGGGAAAGCGCCATCTTGCTAGTAAGGTAACAACACCTAAGAAGAAGATCTTTTCAAGGGAAACTGGAAAAGAATTTCCGTTATTCCACTAATGGCATTTAGAAAGGATATCGACAAGATGGGGTACAGTAAGCAAAGAGATGCTTACATGAGTATGGATCAGCCTGTGTAGCTAAAACCTTCCTCCCGTTGGCAGGAGAGAGAGGCGCGACTTCAGGGATTCTTTGCACACCAGAATGCCATGATTTTCTCTACCATATTCATTTTTCCAGCCGCTCATAACCTGAGTAACTGATGCAAACATGTAGAAAGTTTATGAGAAAGGATATGTTGAGAGGAAGTGTGATACTTTTCGTATTTTGATAGAAAAATAGTCTTTTTTTTTTCCTTTTCTTGTCTTATCTGGTCAACACAATGGGGTATTATCAGCATCATTATTATTAGTAGTACCCTCTTTAGTGGGGTTTCTGCAGCATTTGGGCTGTGATCCGCTTCTTTTAGGGCGAGAAGCTCTTCCACCGTAGAACTTCGCCAATGATGACCCATCGCTCGCGGCGTCACCACTTGCAGGAGGAGTCCGGTGACACCACACACACAGAAGCACATCACGGTATGTGTTCACACTGGTTAGGTCAGTACCAGCGCTTCAAACACCTCCATCTACATTTCAATATCCCCATCGAGACATTCCAGATGTTCATCTAAATATCATCTAATTCTTTAGAGACATTTCACAGGTTCCGTTAGTTCCCAGTAGACCTTGTGGGAGTGTGTCTGTAGATGGTGGTGAGGTTGAGGGGCCCAGTCTGCCAGCCTCGACAGGCGGCGCCCTCGACATACCAGCTGAGGATGTCCGGGTAGCTACCAGTGTGATCTCGGCCAGGAACCCGTCTCCCCGTCGCCGCCGCCGTCAGCCACCTACATCAGAAGAGATGAATCAAGGTTACTGACCCATGTTTCTACTGGAACATATTCATGTGTCATCTGATATGGACAATCACGATAAGAAAGAAAACTGAAAATGATCGAAATTTCAGAATTATACCACTTGTAACCAGCGTAGTGAAGGGGGACCAGTGTAGTGGAGGGGGACCTGTGTAGTAGACGGTGACCAGTGTAGTGGAGAGGAACTAGTGTAGTGGAGGGGAACCAGTGCAGTGGAGAGGTACTAGTGTAGTGGAGGGGAACCAGTGTAGTGGAGGGGACCCAGTATAGTGGAGGGGAAACAGTGTAGTAGAGGGGAACCAGTGTAGTGGAGAGGAACAGTGTAGTGGAGGGGAACCAGTGCAGTGGAGAGGTACTAGTGTAGTGGAGGAGAACTAATGTAGTGGAGGAGGACCAGTGTAGTGAAGGGGAGCTAATGTTGTGGAGGGAAGTAGTGTGTGCTGGGCCTGGGGTAATATATGTTAGGCAGAATGATAAAAATTGACTAACGACTGTGGAGTTGTAGATGTCGTCTTTTTATTGTTATTGTTGTTGCTGCTGCCGTTGTTGTTGTTGTTGTTGTTGTTGTTGTTGTTGAGTTTGGCGCACAGGTCACACACCATGGGGGAGAACGGATGACCCAGTTCCACCTGGTAGTGACTCTTCCACTCCATGTACCTGCAAGTGAAGCAATATTTTTGTAATTCATATTTTTCATAAAGTTCTCGATTTTGCCCATAATGTTCCGTGTCCTAATCTAGACAAATATCAGTTAGTTATGGCAACCCTTGAACACCGTCAGTATGATGACCTAACCTCTTGAGGACGACGAGTCTATGTCTGGAATGCGGCGACTCAACCTTCCCTGATAACAGTGACTAAAGGCATCGAACTCAAGTGTTAAGTCATCAGACTCAAGGGTTAGTCTCCCCAGAGGTACCATGCTGAGCGCTGGTGCCCTTGTTGACAGGCTAGTGTTATTATAGTCATCTTCAGGCGAGCTAGTCAAGGACACAGCCCGTTTCGAAAGTTGCTTGGTAACTATACGATGAATACATCCATTTCTATGACACTGTGGTTATACTTTTGACTTCAGTGACCCTTAGCTAAGCTGAGTCAAAACTAGTATCGCTCAGCAAAGTCCCTTTATTATTAGTGACTTCGTAATAAGTTAAGTCAATAAACTTCAACATGTTTCCCGCTGCAGCTGAAGCAAAGTTAAGGTGTAATAGAGACGGCATTTCAGCTTCCCAGCAGGACGGTACTACCCTTGGGCCTTATGGCTGACCTATGACCTGACCCTCAAAGGTTGTACCTCCGTGCACAAGCGGTTAAGGATTCTCCTGTCGGGTAGAATTAGATGATCATTAAGGCTTACATGGATCAAATAACTAAGTTATCAAATGAGATAATTGTAAAGAGTTAGTTGGATCAAGTATCTAAGTTATCAGACATAAGACTGTATCAAGGACCGAACACAGTCCTGAGGAAGTCAAAAGTCCTATAGGTTGTTCCCACTACCTCTACAGGATGATCAGGTTCATGACCCTTGTCCCTAAACAGCAGATTCTATGGAAGATAGGAAGCCTCTCTTACTTGTTGTACAGCGTTGAGTTGGAGGCGACCGTCATGAGGTACTGAGCCAGCAGCCTGGGTGAGTGGAAGTCTGCAGCGTTGATGTAGGATCCTGGAGGTGCCATGGAGGAGTAGTCCGCGCCTCCCAGCACCACAGGGACTACATCCATCTGCAGTATCTTGTAGAGCTTCTCCGTCACGTAGTCATTACCTGAAGCAACACATTAGCCTCAGTCATAGCCCAGAGCTGAGTATCTCCTCAGCTAAAGCCATCCATCAGGTCTCACACCTCAAGTGATTCTTCTTAACTTCCTCATTCATGCTTCCTTGCCCTGTGTGTTCCTCACGGGGTTCCTAGTCTCATATCACCTCAGCTGCAGCTAGGAACTAAGTCTGGCTCCAGCTACGATCAGTTGTTAGATATGGCTTAGATTTCGGGCAATCACTGAGACTCGCCTCAACAATAACCTTGAACTTTCACCTCAGCTATAATCATGTACTCACAACCTCAGCTATCACCGTGGGCTCACCTCAGCTGTCGCCATAGACTCATCTCACTATAAGGATACATCAACTCTCGCCTCAGCTATAACCACAAGTCCCCACCTCAGCTATAACCACAAGTCCCCACCTCAGTTATAATCGTCTACCAAGCATCATCTCTCGATGAACAACAAGCCACTATCTCTTGTTCACGATAAGTACTCATAAAAGAACGACTCTGGTGAGTGTTCGAGAGAGAAAGTGACTCACAGATGGAATTCTCGAGGGAGAGGTAGAACATGTACTGCCCGATGACGGCATCACAGTCCTCATTCCTGAAGGTCCCCATTGTCAGCAGGTTGACCGACCTCCCGCATTTCAGAGGACCACATTTACCAAACACATCCACTTCCATGTACCTGTCAAGAAATTATGGCCTGATCATTATCTTTCGTTTTTTGAATGCCAACATGACCTAGGACGTCCACCTGACCTATGACGTAATCTTTCCATTCTTACTTCTCATTAAACCCAACGTAATGTCGTCCTGACTTTTACAGTTCGTGAAGGTGTAGAATTCAGAGTATGTTTATCTGTCATGTAGACACCTGTTGGCCACCAACACCATGGTTCTGTTCCTCGTTCCCTTGAGTGGGTTCTGCTGTCTGAGAGACACGGGACAGAAGTTTTCCCACAGACTGAAAAGTATTTTCACCCAGAGCATGTGGCAGGCCTCTGTCTGTCTTCCATAGACTTGCCAATCCTCCTTCGGAGATCGGTCGCTCAATACTACACCTCCATCACCATGGGTCTAACTTCAACCCTGATTATTACCTTTAAATATAAGATCTTCCATAAGATACTTTAGATCGATAGCTTAGTCAAGCATATAGACGGTGTTGATTACTTATGATTAGGAAACTCACTGAGCTAACTCCTGGACGAAGAGCTCCCTCTGTGAACTGCTGTTGCACCTGCTGACCATCCAGACAGCTATCTTCTCGAAGGTTTTGCTGGCCCAGTAATCCTTGGCTGGAGGGAGAGGGAGAGACCATCCGGTCAGATCAGGTCAAGCAAAACCTGCAGGGCTTTAACAAAAGGGTCATACAACCGTGGAGCACAAAGGTCTTATAACACTTATTCTCACACGAACCTGACCATGGTTCTCCCAGTGTTAGGTCAGGCGAGAGGCGAGTGTGGTCTGTCTCCTGTGCGGTTCACGTGTTGTGACTGGTTCCTGGAGGTTGTGGTGTTGCTTCTGTGGCAGTGTTGTGCCCTACCAGTGTGGTCTCCCTGATGCTGGAGTAGTCTACCTAAAAAGGCGTGGTATACCTGCTGATGGTGTAGTCTACCTCAAAAAAGGCGTGGTATACCTGCTGATAGTGCAGTCTACCTCATAAGTTGTGGTCTACCTGAGGTTGATGTGACCTATGTCGGTGTCATGACCTATCCAGCAGCAGTAGTAGTGTGGCCTCGTCCAATCATCACGTGAGCAAATCAGAGACCAACCTGGAGGGATGGGGTCAGACTGGGGTCGTAGGATGACACGACCATAAGGGACGACCACGTCTGAGTCTCGCCTGTAGGTCATCGTCCAGTTGAAGACTCCAGCCACACGCGTCAGGTTGACCTTATTGGTTCCAACGATCACTGGAACATACACACGCTGGGGTCACTCTCCCTGCCCACCTCCCTACCTACGAAGACTTTCCCGGACTTATGAACACTCAATGAACATCAGACAAGAAGCTTTGTTACGACAACCTGGGTTGCGACGCGGCCTTACCTGGTGGGGGCTCCAGCGAGAAGAATATCCAGAGTTGGTCTTGCGTCCTCCTGGGCGGTAGGAGATAATGCGGGTGGAGATCCAGGGCGTGGAAGACAATGGCGTCGGCCGTGTCCAAGAGGCGGTGGTGGAACACCAGCTCGCAGTCGCTAACCTCACACTGGCGTGACGTGAGTCTGAAGAGAAGACGGAAACGTGTGACTGCCAACACCATCTAACCACCGTGTTGGTCTGGTGGCAGCGGGAGCGGTCCTGCCACCACTACTGCGTTAGACCGGGAGAAGATGGTTGTCACTGCCACCACCACCATTATGTTACTCTACGCCAGACACCCTATGGTGTTCGAGTGAGTGTAGAGAAGAATAGAGTCCCGGTGTACCAACGTTATATAACAGTGTTACGGATTATAATACAATGGTCAATGTTATGTAACAGTGTTACGGATTATAATACAATGGTCAACGTTATGCAGCAGTATTACGGATTATAAGACAATGGTCAACGTTATGTAACAGTGTTACGGATTATAAGACAATGGTCAACGTTATGTAAGAGTGTTACGGATTATAATACAATGGTCAACGTTATGTAACAGTGTTACAGATTATGAAACAATTTTCTCTTTCATCTTCAGTATCAGTGAATCAATGTTTACATCAGTGGTAAGTTATCTTATCCCACTGAGGAGACACTTCGACCCTCTCAGTGGGGGATTACGTTCACACAGTGTTGTGTCATCCCTGATAGTCGAGTGGTCAAAATCTACTGGCGCTCCTCTGCCTGTCCCTCCCGTGATATTCATTTTCTTACTGAATACAGTTTGAAAATCTGAATTAATCCAGTTTTCTTTTCACCTTCGTTATAATATAAACTTTAGGCTCAGAACGACAAAACTGAACGGCAGGCAGAAGCACAGGAGTCAGTATACACTTCTCTGCGATCTATTTCTCTCAACTCCAAATCAGAGGAGGTTTAAAAGTCAATTCCCAACGAAAGGAAGGTTAAAAAAAAAAAATTTAAAACTCTCCGAAACACCCACGTATAGAAATGATAACAAACTTAGTGGAGAAGGCAATAACAGAACCCACCTGTAGAGGACGTGATCCCAAAAGTTTTCAATACGAACCCACCTGTAGAAGACTTGATCCCAAATGTTGTCAATACAAACCCACCTGTAGAAGACTTGATCCCAAACGGTGTCAATACGAACCCACCTGTAGAAGACTTGATCCCAGGTGTCGTCAATACTCCACAAGGAGGTCCAGACGAGGATGCGTTTGGGAGGCGTCCAGTCCTCAACCAGGGAGTCCCTGTAAGGGCCAGACCACATCTGAACTCTCAGATCAGAATTAAGATTTCACCTGATACTTTCTATGAGGCGTTGCAACAAGGACAGACGTTCTTCCATTTTATCTTATTATTCATGAAGAGCTATCGAGTTACAAGTCAGTGATGCCAAGAAGTGTTTTGTTATGTGGTAAGAGACAGACAGACAGAGACCAAACAGCTTTTCCTGTCTACTTGTTCAGCATATACTGACGCCTGCTGACTCACTTAACTCGAATCACAAGAAACCTTTTTTTCTCCTTCTCAAATCCAAAGATGATGTTAGGTTGTAGGTAAATGCCTCAAAAGCATTCAATTATCAGGTCGCAAGACAACGTAAAGTTATAAATCAGACACTGTCAAGCTTACGATTTACTGAGGCAAATATGGGTGAATGACTATACCAAGTTATGGCTATACCTCTGCCAGATTATACAGGGCTCTCTTGAGAGCAGATCTGCTAGATGGGGATCCTTTTCTCTTGAGGATAAACCACTGAAAACTGAAATCTGAATCATATGAAGGTAGAGAATAATCATGTATTACCCTGCGTATTGTGGCTCCTCCTTAAGGTAAAGGTGACATGTAGCCGAGAAGAGGTTAAGAAGGGGCGTTATGTAGACCACCAGGGCTGCTGCTGCGACAGCCATTAATTGCCTGAGTCTCGTCCACCACGCCCTTCGGCCTGTCCAGCAGGTCCTGAGCCCACACCACGCCCGCTGGACCATCCTGATCTGTTGGAAGAGGAGCATTGAGGTACTCGACGACGGTGCGAATGAGGCTGTTGTGATGAAGAAGCGGCGATATTTCAGATAAGAATGTCCACAAAGACTGATCATCGGCACAGAAGGTCAGTCAAATAACAGGAATTATTTTGCTTTTATCATTAAAATCACTGTGTCTCTTCTTTTTTTTTTCTAGAGAGTTTAGTTTTTTCTTAGACATCTTTTGATCTTGAAAGACAATAGCCTCACCTCTTGACGAGCCTAGCGACGCAAGTTTCATTCACTAATAGTGTTTCTCCTGAGGGTTTGCGTCGTTTCAGCAAGAGTCCTGAGAACTTAAATGTCCAGATATCAGGAGAGCGACTTAACTGTTCTACATCTTCAAGTATCACTTCGTCTCCTCAGCTGGGCAGTAACTGAAGCAGACATCTGGATCAAGACACCGACTTTATATCTACTAACTTTATAGTCTCACCAGAAGATTAGAATTATTTCAGATGTTCAGGCTAGAGTATAATAGATTCGGTTTCAGAGGCGCAGAACACAGGGAAAGACCTACCAGTCTGTGTATGATCAACTTCCAGGGATCTGTAGTGGATAAACAATGAGCGCTGGCGGTGAGGTTAAGAGTAATGCAGCACCTTACAAGAATAAATGAGGCTCTTACACCAGTTGGGAAGCGCGCGTCAGGTGCACGGTGGGTGGGTGGGTGAGGTACGCCGAGCGAGGAGTTGCCTGGTGTAGTAGGCCACATCAGCGTACTCAGACTACACAACAGGATGAACAAGGGAGGATAATGCACTCCTCTCACTTCCCCCCCTGGCAAGGGCCACGTCGCTCTTCAAACTGACTTAAAATAACTTTGGTGTAATTCGGGCCGCACTTTCCTCACGCACCACTCAGCAGTACTCCTCAAATATATTCCCCGTAACTTGCAGCTTGTTAACAGCCTGCCATTACGTCCATGAACAATCCGTTGTTTATCCACTAGAGGATTACAGCAGGCTCATAAAGCCATTAGTAGCTCAAAGAGCGCTCACAATGCCCAGTGCGGTTCACGTAGGACTCTTAACCGCAATGGGGTGGGGGGTGGGGGGGTCTCACACACACACACACACACACACACACACACACACACGGCATGCAACAGCTCACCAAAGTTGAAAGGTTGACCGATAACAGATACGACCTCTGAGCGGTGGTTGGCGTGTACGACCCGGGTTACGATGAAGCCTGGACGAGACGTAACGTCAGACCACAACCAGCCCATACATCGTGAGAGTGTATGTGGTCTTACAATGATCATCAACACCTGAGCAAGGTGCTGTGAATACTTCGGGTGGCGGATGTGGGAAATGTTAACGACCTTGAATGACTCTTGGCAGTTGATTGACCTCAAGGTCAGCCACCGACTCAGCTGTTCATTCTCCCCTTTGGAGCTGGTCTATTATAATTACGCACATACATACATGCATACATACACACATACATACATACATACATCCATACATGTCTGTGTTTGTGTGTATGTGATCATTACATATCTGTGTTACAGGAAGAGAGTTTTACACTAGTGTTACCCCGTGTCTTAACCTTGTATATATGTACTATGTCTTTACTCTTAAAGTGTTTACACACACACACAGGTACTCCATAGACTCAGTGAAGAGTAGTTAAGGTTGTAGAGGGTTGTAGACGTTTCATGTACAAGAAAGGGACGGTGGAACGGGGCAGGGGTTCCTGAATGATGTGAAAACACTGGTCACTAAACCTGATTTGGCAATGTCTGTTTTCATGCCTTGATTAAGACCATCTCATTCATACTCTCTCTCTCTCTCTCTCTCTCTCTCTCTCTCTCTCTCTCTCTCTCTCTCTCTCTCTCTCTCTCTCTCTCTCTCTCTCTCTCCCTGTCGTCAGGCCATGACAACAGCACTTCTGTAGACGTGTGTGTGTGTGTGTGTGTGTGTGTGTGTGTGTGTGTGTGCCTGAGTTCCCTTATATACATATGTTTGTTTGTCTTAATGAGGGTCTATATGCCATGGATGCTGCCACTGCCATCCCCAGAATATGATACGCAGTGACTGCGCTCCTGACCTTGGGATGGAAGGAGAGCAGTCGAGGAGGGTAGGCTTACCCTCCACCCGATGATGGAGTAGATAGGGAGGCTATAAACTGGCAAGCGACCCACCTGGGTTACCGGGGAGGCTATAAACTGGCAAGCGACCCACCTGGGTTACCGGGGAGGCTATAAACTGGCAAGCGATCCACCTGGGTTACCGGGGAGGCTGTAAACTGGCAAGTGACCCACCTGGGTTACTGGGGAGGCTGTAAACTGGCAAGCGACCCACCTGAGTTACTGAGGAGGCTGTAAACTGGCAAGTGACCCACCTGGGTTACCGAGGAGGCTATAAACTGGCAAGCGATCCACCTGGGTTACCGGGGAGGCTGTAAACTGGCAAGTGACCCACCTGGGTTACTGGGGAGGCTGTAAACTGGCAAGCGACCCACCTGAGTTACTGGGGAGGCTGTAAACTGGCAAGTGACCCAGCCTGGGTTACCGGGGAGGCTATAAACTGGCAAGCGACCCAGCTGGGTTACCGGGGAGGCTATAAACTGGCAAGCGACCCACCTGGGTTACCGGGTAGGCTGTAAACTGGCAAGTGACCCACCTGGGTTACTGGGGAGGCTGTAAAGTGGCAAGTGACCCACCTGGGTTACTGGGGAGGCTGTAAACTGGCAAGTGACCCACCTAGGTTACTGGGGAGGCTGTAGAATCCCCAACCACAACAGCTGCTGCTGGCGACGGCTGGCGAGGTGTGGGAGAGTGTGGTAGCGGTAGAGAGGTGTGGGAGAGTGTGGTAGCGGTAGAGAGGTGTGGGAGAGTGTGGTAGCGGTAGAGAGGTGTGGCAGAGTGTGGTGGCGGTAGAGAGGTGTGGGAGAGTGTGGTAGCGGTAGAGAGGTGTGGGAGAGTGTGGTAGCGGTAGAGAGGTGTGGGAGAGTGTGGTAGCGGTAGAGAGGTGTGGGAGAGTGTATTGGTAGGGTCTGGTAGAGGCAAGGATGAACCTTCTAGCAAGGTACACTTGCTGCCCACCGTCATCAGCGATATAGTCCAGGGTGGGCACCATGCTCCCTGGTTGTTGTTGTTGTTTGTTGGTTCGACCCAGATGATGAACCTACCTCCCCTACTGTTCCCCCTAGCCCTTCACCCCCCATACCAATCCATCATTGCAGCCTAGCACACCCGCTTGCCTGATGGTCCACACGTCATTAAAGCCAGACCGCACATCAGTAAGAGGGAACAACTATACCAGCCCGTGTGTACCCCAGTGTAGGAGAGATGTGTCGACAGCCTGCGGTGGAATGTCGGGTCATCAGCGGGGTACTGGTGCCGGTGCACTGAAACATGGAGGTAGTAGGCGCTTTAGGCAATGCTTGGACTGGTACGACCAACTAGGAGAATCCTACTGGCATGCAGAGTACGAAGACCAGGTTTCATGATATCTTTAGTCGCTTTATATAAAGTTTCATGAGGTAGACAATGTCCCTCTGTTCCCTACATAAACCATACCATGATGAAACCTGTGTTCGAATGGAATCTGAATCACATCATTATCATTACCAACGTTGTATGACTCGTTTTCGATGATATCCGACCCTATCATAGCATTATGTTGGGGTAAAGATAGTGGTGAGAGTAAGTGAGCTTGGGAAGAAGACTTGTGTGAGGAATTACCAGGAGAGACTGAGTACAGAATGGAAAAAGGTGAGAAGAAAGGACGTAAGGGGAGTGGGGGAGGAATGGGATGTATTTAGGGAAGTAGTGATGGCTTGCGCAAAAGATGCTTGTGGCAGATTAGTGAAAGAGAAGAGAGAGGCATTTGGACCATTTTTGCAGGGAAATAATGTAAGTGAGTGGGAGATGTTTAAAAGAAAGAGGCAGGAGGTCAAGAGATAGGTGCAAGAGGTGAAAAAGAGGGCATATGAGAATTGGGGTAAGAGAGTATCATTAAATTTTAGGAGCATAAGATGTTTTGGAAGGAGGTAAATAAAGTGCGTAAGACAAGGGAACAAATGGGAACATCAGTGAAGGGGGCTAATGGGGAGGTGATAACAAGTAGTGGTGATGTGAAAAAGAGATGGAGTGAGTATTTTGAAGGTTTGTTGAATGTGTTTGATGATAGAGTGGCAGATATAGGGTGTTTTGGTTGAGGTGGTGTGCAAAGTGAGAGGGTTAGGGAGAATGATTTGGTAACCAGAGAAGAAGTAGTAAAATCTTTGCGGAAGATGAAAGCCGGCAAGGCAGCAGGTTTGGATGGTATTGCAGCGGAATTTATTAAAAAAGGGGGTGACTGTGTTGTTGACTGGTTGGTAAGGTTATTTAATGTATGTATGACTCATGGTGAGGTGCCTGAGGATTGGTGGAATGCTTGCATAGTGCCATTGTACAAAAGCAAAGGGGATGAAGGTGAGTGCTCATATTACAGAGGTATAAGTTTGTTGAGTATTCCTGGGAAATTGTATGGGAGGGTATTGATTGAGAGGGTGAAGGCATGTACAGAGAATCAGATTGGGGAAGAGCAGTGTGGCTTCAGGAGTGGTAGAGGATGTGTGGATCAGGTGTTTGCTTTGAAGAATGTATGTGAGAAATACTTAGAAAAGCAAATGGATTTGTATGTAGCATTTATGGATCTGGAGAGGGCATATGATAGCGTTGACTGAGATGCTCTGTGGAAGGTATTAAAAATATATGGTGTTTGAGGCAAGTTGTTAGAAGCAGTGAAAAGTTTTTATCGAGGATGTAAGGTATGTGTACGTGTAGGAAGAGAGGAAAGTGATTGGTTCTCAGTGAATGTCGGTTTTCGGCATGGTTGCGTGATGTTTCCATGGTTGTTTAATTTGTTTATGGATGGGGTTGTTAGGGAGGTGAATGTAAGAGTTTTGGAGAGACGGGCAAGTATGCAGTCTGCTGTGGATGAGAGGGTTTGGGAAGTGAGTCAGTTGTTGTTCGCTGATGATGCAGCGCTGGTGGCTGATTCGGGGGAGAAACTGCAGAAACTGGTGAGTGAGTTTGGTAAAGTGTGTGAAAGAAGAAAGCTGAGAGTAAATGTGAATCAGAGCAAGGTTATTAGGTTCAGTGGGGTTAAGGGACAAGTCAGTTGGGAGGTACGTTTGAATGGAGAAAAACTGGAGGAAGTGAAGCGTTTTAGATATCTGGGAGTGGATTTGGCAGCGGATGGAACCATGGAAGCGGAAGTGAATCATAGGGTGGGAAGGGGGCGAAAGTTCTGGGAGCGTTGAAAAATGTGTAGAAGGCGAGAACATTATCTCGGAAAGCAAAAATGGGTATGTTTGAAAGAATAGTCGTTCCAACAATGTTGTATGGTTGCGAGGCGTGGGCTATGGATAGAGTTGTGCGGAGGCGGGTGAATGTGTTGGAAATGAGATGTTTGAGGACAATATTTGGTGTGAGGTGGTTTGATCGAGTAAGTAATGAAAGGGTAAGAGAGATATATGGTAATAAAAAGAGTGTGGTTGAGAGAGCAGAAGAGGTTGTTTTGAAATGGTTTGGTCACATGGAGAGAATGAGTGAGGAAAGATTGGCCTAGAGGATATATGTGTCAGAGGTGGGGGGGGGGGGGGGGGGGGGGGGGGGGCAAGGAGAAGTGGGAGACCAAATTGGAGGTGGGAAGATGGAGAGAAAAAGATTTTGAGTGATCGGGGACTGAACATGCAGGAGGGTGAAAAACGTGCAATGATAGAGTGAATTGGAACGCTGTGGTATACCGGGGTCGACGTGCTGTCAGTGGATTGAACCAGGGCATGTGAAGCGTCTCGGGTAAACCATGGAAAGTTCTGTAGGGCCTGGATGTGGAAAGGGAGCTGTGGTTTTGGTGCATTATACATGACAGCTAGAGACTGTGTGAACGAATGGGGCCTTTGTTGTCTTTTCTTAGTGCTACCTCGCGCACATGCTGGGGGAGGGAGGGGGTTATCATTTCATGTGTGGTGGGGTGGCGACGGGAATGAATTATGTACATGTGCATATATGCATATATCTGTGTGTGTATATATATGTATACGTTGAGATGTATAGGTATGTATATGTGCGTGTGTGGACGTATATGTATATAGGGGAGAAAGAATACTTCCCACGTATTCCCTGTGTGTCGTAGAAAGCGACTAAAAGGGGAGGGAGCGGGGGGCTGGAAATCCTCCCCTCTCTTTTTTTCTAATTTTCCAAAAGAAAGAACGGAGAAGTGGGCCAGGTGAGGATATTCCCTCAAAGGCCCAGTCCTCTGTTCTTAACGCTATCTCGCTAACGCGGGTAATGGCGAATAGTATATATAAGAGGTGAAGAAGAGGGCAAATGAGAGTTGGGGTGAGAGAGTATCATTAAATTTTAGGGAGAATAAAAAGATCCTTGTTTATTGATGGGCAACGAAGTTAGTATCTGAGGCTCTTTGCCGAAATCCCTCTACCTCCTAAAGTCCATATATCTCAGGAATAGAGGCCGCAGCAGTCCTGAGGTTGATATTGGTAACTGTGAACTTTTGTGTCACTGTCATTGCCAGATATACCTATCTTTTTTTTGGAACTGGGCAAGTCCCCAGGGAACATAGGCAACTCTTAGAAATGGTGACGGTATTTTCGTCCATTGCTTCCACTGACGAAGATTTGGTCCGGGTATTTTCTTCCTCACATGTCCCACAGGAATGAAGAAGTGCCACTTAATATTTTTCGTTAATTTCATGAATCCTCTTTTGTCTAGTCTTATGTATTTCTCCTTCAATTCAGCCACTTGCGAAGGTATGCTTCACTAAAAAGGCACTTGGGACAAGTCTGGTAAACAGTAAAGTCTTAGATTATAAATCAGTCATGTGTGATACGACTGGTATCAGTAGAAATTTCCAAATCTATTATTTACAAATATATTACAAAATATATCAACTTTCCATATCAGAATGGCATATTTATGAACCTGTTGCCTCTCATTGGGCAATTTCCAGTTGTAGTTTGTTTTATTGGGTTATTACATAGGGCAAAAAGAAGTAAATTTTGTACATTTATAGCATTACGGCATCAAATGCTTGTGTATGAAACAAACTATTAAGTTAGGAGGCTAAACATTAACATCAAACGAATATATTAGCAAAATAATTGTCATAGCTCATCAAATAGGTATTCGAGGTAAAGCTCCTACTCACATATAGTTATTAGAATAGATTCTTAGCAGAGAATTGATAAAAACTTATTATTCTTATCTTTATTTTGAAAATTACAGATAATTTATCACTCACATTAATTAGAATATGTTTTCTCACACTATTTTTAGTTTGAAAAATCTAAAATGACATCCGGAATTATGATACCTACATCAGCTGTTTACTTATGTGTGAGATGCGGACGTAGTAACGTTGACGAAAAATGGGCCAAAACAGGAAGAAAGGTAGTTATATGTCACATTTTACCGAAATGTTAGACTGTCTAGAAGGATTCCTTGTACTTGTGCAGCTTAACGAGACTGGTACATTACAACTGTATCGAAACGCATTGGATGTTGAATGATCCAGTTTCGCAATGCTTGATTTTAGAGTACAAAAGTTGTGCTGGAGCGTGATTTGGAATATTTATATTTGATTCTACTTATAAAGGAGGGTAAACAATGTTTGGACAGGTTTATGTTTCCTGAAAGAGAGGGGCGGGCATTTGTAAGTATAACTTTCTGAAGTGTTAGAGGTAAGATTTTATCTCTACCAAGGGGTTAGCAATTTTGTAAGTGGTTTGGGTGAGAGGGTTTTTTTTTTATATAAAAGAGTTTTATATATATATATATATATATATATATATATATATATATATATATATATATATGTGTGTGTGTGTGTGTGTGTGTGTACAGATTTTCATGCATATATTCGTTTGTGTATGTATCATACCAGTTGAAAATTATGTATTTCTAGTACATTTATTGACATAGAAATCCCATTAATGATGTAATTATTAATGAGAAAATAGAGCATGTACTTGAAAAATACCTTGCCAAATAGGAGGAAAGGCATAGAGTTTCATGGGTCAATCAAAGTGGAAGCATTTATTGTTCTCAAGACTCAGATTTTGTAAATACTTATTGTTGACTTGATTTTCTTAGAAAATTCAATGGAAGTTGCTTTAAAGCAGCGAGTTATTAGCTTTCTTATTTTTCAGGGCCAGCACTCTCCAGAGAGGAGCTGCGTATGCTTACTGTGGGAGAGATTGTGCAGGAGTTGATAAAGGCCCAAAAGGAGCAGCGTGATGTTAATCTTAATAAACTTAAGACACGCATATCTTCTAAATATGGTCTGCATTCTTCACCAAGACTCGTGGATATTATAGCTGCTGTACCACATGAGCACAAGAAGGTTCTCCTTCCAAAACTTCGTGCAAAGCCTGTTCGCACTGCCTCAGGTGTAAGTTAGTGCCTCAGGAAAATTTCCAGAGTTATTTGAACAATTGTAATCATGGATTTAAAGACCAGTTCAACATTCTCATTGATAATTATGTTTGATTTGTTGTATGTTATGAAACTTTGTCACAAAAACTTGTTTTTAGGTAATGAAACTATTTCTCTTCTTTGTTTGGTCTCTGTGTACATTTTTTATAACAAAGTTCATTAAAGATATTAGGCCTAGGAAGCAATTTACGTGATGAATTTCATACTTGTTTACCAGATTGCAGTTGTAGCAGTAATGTGTAAACCCCATCGTTGCCCACATATCAATATGACAGGCAACATATGTGTCTACTGTCCAGGTGGTCCTGACTCTGACTTTGAGTACTCAACACAGAGCTATACTGGATATGAACCTACATCCATGAGAGCTATAAGGGCCAGGTATAATCCATATTTACAAACCAGACATAGAGTGGAACAGGTATGTTAAGAAAAAGCACATTTTTATTTTATATTATGTCATACTGACAAGTGAGGATACTCCCTCTCAGGCTCAGTCCTCTGTTCTTAATGCTACCTCACTAATGCAGGAAATGTGAATATGTATGAAAAAAGAATCATCAATACCTTAGTTATCTTTGTCGTTCAATTATCAGAGCTTGTATCCAATATTGTCAAGAATTTGCATGTTGAAGCAATGCTGAATAGTTTGTCCATACATAGCCATTCAATTTGAAAATTCTTGTAATTTTTACTTATCATTTGGCTTTTGTGCCTCTGTGTAGATTCTGGAGTAGTTATATTATTATTATTGACATTCATCCTGATACTATGACAGCGATGATTGTTTTTGATATTATTATGATTGATATTATTATTATTTCATACATATTCACCATTTCCCGCATTAGTAAGGTAGCGTCAAGAACAGAGGACTGAGCCTTAGAGAGAAAATTCTCAGCTTGGCCCCCTTCTTTGTTACTTCCTCTGGAAAAGTAAAAACTGGAGGGAAGGATTCTTATTATTTCTGGGATATCATTTGTATTGCAACATAGTATAGTTTTAGAAGTCAGATAACATGATTTGCTGTCTCATTTACCCTGAGGTATTGGGTGGAGCGATTCAGCTTTTGCTCTCTATCCTTATGTTTAATGATATTTTTCCTCTGCCAGTAAGTAACCATGGGTTCTGAGAAGTTGTGTTAGTAATAAAAGACCCATATTCATGATTGGAAGCACGAGAATGTGTCTACAAGTGGGATTTCAATATATGCTGGCAGCCTGCCAGTGGCAGGGTTGAGTTCACCATCTGGATACTTATTTCTCCTGTCTGATATCATCCCATCCTAAAATGCTAGCTTTAGTCAACCTAGGAAGACCAGTAAGGTGATTGACCACCTGATGTAACATGCTGTGTTAAAAAATCCATCACTCTCTGAGGGAGGACCTCCAATTAATGAATGACTCGCAGCATGGTTTTATATGAAATTGTTCATGTCTGAGAAATCTGCTTGATTTCTTTAATGATATGATCATTATGTATGATGAAAGTAAAGCACTTGATATCACCAATCTAGATTTTCAAAAAGCATTTTGTAACGTTCCACATCTAAGGTTACTAACTAAAGTTGTCACATGGTATAGATTGGGCTGTATCTCATTGATAAGGAAATTGGTTCACTGGCTATAAACAAAGAGTTGTGATTAATGATCAAGCCTCAGAATGGTTAAACATGACAAGTGGTGTGCCACAAGGATCTGTGATATGTTTCACAACTCATTATCACCTAGGAATTTCAGTATCTTGAAATGCAGTCCATTAAGTGTTTAGCTTCATCTGATGTAATGTTTTCTGCAGTAATGGATGGCATCCCATGCAGAATTAAACAGCTTTGGTAGTTGGAACTCTGGAATTTAAGTGGGAAACTTCTTGCAGTCTATGTGTCCCTAATCACACCCATTATGAATTGAGAATGGAATATTACTGTAATAGTAGGACACCACTAGCTCCTTCCCAGTTCTTTTATTTCAGTGCTTTAAACCTCCCCTTGCCAGTTGTGCAGTATTACATGGCATAATCTCTGAAAAATTGTTGTTAGATTAATTTTTTTTCAAATTTCAGTTATGGCAGTTGGGTGCTTTAAACCTCCTCTTGCCAGCAGTGCAATATTATGTGGTGTAATCTCTGAAAAACTTTGAAGAGCATAGTATTATCACTTAGATTAATATTTTTCTATTATTTCAGTTGCGGCAGTTGGGTCATAGTGTTGACAAAGTAGAATTTATAGTGATGGGGGGAACATTTATGGCTCTCCCAGAGGAGTACAGAGACTATTTCATCCGTAATCTTCACGATGCCCTCTCAGGTCACTCATCCACAAGTGTTAGTGAAGCTGTTAAGTACTCAGAGCGTAGCAGCACCAAGTGCATAGGTAAGACTCCTTGAATAAAGAATGTTCTATATATTTTGCATTATTATTTCCATGGTTTGCCCCAGACGCTTCACATTCCCTGGTTCAATCCATTGACAGCACATCAACCCCGGTATACCTTATCATTCCAATTCACTCTATCCCTTGCACACCTTTCACCCTTTTGTATGTTCAGGCCCCAATCATTCAAAATCTTTTTCACTCCATCCTTCCACCTCCAATTTGGTCTTCCACTTCTTCTCGTTCCCTCCACCTCTGACACGTGTATCCCCTTTGTCAATCTTTCCTCACTCATTCTCTCCATGTGACCAAACCATTTCAATACACCCTCTTCTGCTCTCTCAACCACACTCTTTTTATTACCACACATATCTCTTACCATTTCATTACTTACGTGTTTGAACCACCTCACACCACATATTGTCCTCAGACATCTCATTTCCAACACAACCACCCTCCTCTGCGCAACCCTATCTATAGCCCATGCCTTGCAACCATATAAAAATTGTTGGAACCCCTATTCCTTTAGACATACCCATTTTTGCTTTCCACACATTCTTCAGCTCTCCCCGAACCTTCGCCCCCCCACCCTGTGATTAACTTCCACTTCCGTGGTTCCATCCATTGCTAAATCCACTCCCAGATATCTAAAACACTTCACTTCCTCCAGTTTTTCTCCATTAAAACTTACCTCCCAATTGACTTGTCCCTCAACCCTACTGAACTGAATAACCTTGCTCTTATTCACATTTACTCACAGCTTTCTTCTTTCCCTCACTTTATCAAACTCAGTCACCAGCTTCTGCAGTTTCTCACCCAAATCAGCCACCAGCGCTGTATTATCAGCAAACAACAACTGACTCATTTCCCAAGCCCTCTCATCCACAACAGACTGCATACTTGCCCCTCTCTCCAAAACTCTTGCACTCACCTCCCTAACAACCTCATCCATAAACAAATTAAACATATATAGGTAAAATTATTATATAAGCCCAAGGACACCTTCTCCAGGGGTTCTAAGAGCTTCAGTCTGCTACGTTTTGTAGCAGGGAAAGGATGAACTCCATAGGAGTAAGAAGCTCTTTCAAGAGATTGTACTCTGATGATACAACCTTGCCAGTTGTAACTTTTCTCTCATGACATAACGAAAGGCAGGTGGAGAACAGTATTCCTAAATATGATTATAAATAGATTATGTTCCCTGGGGTAGGAGAGAAAGAATACTTCCTACGTATTCCCTGCATGTCGTAAAAGGTGACTAAAAGGGAGGGAGCAGGGGACTGGAAATCCTCCCCTTTCTTTTTTTTTTTTTTTTTTCCAAAAGAAGGAACAGAAAAGGAGGCCAGATGAGGATATTCCCTCAAAGGCCCAGTCCTGTGTTCTTAACACTATCTCTTACATGGGAAATTGCGAATAGTATAAAAAGAAATAGATTATGTAATATATTTTTACTTTGAAGCACATATACAAGGATTTTGTTTATCCCTCTTATCAGTTTTACTATAGCAGTTGTTTTTTCCATTATTTAGTCATCAAAACTTGTTTGTCCATTCCAGGAATTACCATAGAGACACGTCCTGACTACTGCTTAAAGCGCCACCTTTCAGACATGCTTAAGTATGGGTGTACAAGATTGGAGATAGGTGTTCAGTCTGTTTATGAAGATGTGGCTAGGGACACAAACAGGTAAGATGTTACATCTATATTCAGTTTTCTATATCGCTTAGAAGTTAGTAAGTATATTTAGGGTTATATATCAGCAGATTGTGATTACCACCAGTAGATGTTATAAGCTGTTTAAAAAGAATATCGAGTTGATAACTGTATATTTTTCTCTATGTGATACATACAGAGCCTTGTTTGCATAAAGGAAGGAAAGGTGAAATATGATTTAGTGCTTGCAAATTATATTTTTATTGCATCATTTTCATTTTGTGCTTCAGAGGACACACAGTGAGGGCTGTGAGTGAAAGTTTCCATTACTCCAAAGATGCAGGATTTAAAGTGGTGTCTCACATGATGCCTGACTTGCCAAATGTTGATTATGAGAGAGATGTGGAGCAGTTTATTGTAAGTTTGGTTTTTATTGTTATTGTCTTTACAGGGATAACTTACCTAATGTCTTAGCTACTTATTCATCATATGTACTTAACTGCAAATTATAGCAGCTTTGAACTTAAGGTTGATATATATTGAGGACTCATTCATATTTATCCTTGGAGTCATGATTATTTTCTTTTTATTATGATTCTAATTGTGTGGTGTTGGAGAAAAACTTCATGTGAACACTTTAATGATATTGAATAAGTTTTATCCTGTTTTTATATGTAATTCATCCTTTTCAGGAATTTTTTGAAAACCCAGCATTTAGACCAGATGGACTGAAAATCTATCCAACCTTGGTTATTCGTGGCACGGGCTTGTACGAGCTATGGAAAACTGGACGGTATAAGAGCTATCCCCCTAATACTTTGGTTGACTTGATAGCCACAATACTTTCACTTGTGCCCCCATGGGTTCGTGTATATAGAGTACAGAGGGACATCCCTATGCCTTTAGTTAGGTGGGTACCTTTTGATGTTGTGTCATATATAATTTTATGAAAGTAAAATCCACTCTGTAACTGTAATGATAAAGGATATTGTGAAAGAGGAAAATGAAAAGAAGGCAGAATGACTTGATAAAGTTTCCAAGTCTCTAAAAGATTATTGACAAAATCCTTTTGATGTGAAAGGCAGTTTTAGAAGATTATTTTGATGAAAAGTTTGCTCCTCTCATTTTTGTTATAACCTTCATGAAAATTTTGTTGCTTAGGTCAAGATTCCATGATGTGGCATAAATGTGGGTGGGGTTTAGTTTGCTTGAGCTTCAAATAGCATAAGCAGAAACTGAGATATCTTGACCTTAATCCTATCTATCAGAAAGAGCAAGTATTACATGCCATTCTAAAATGATAATGGTACTAAGTTCTGAGGATGAGCACTCCCCGCATGACTCATTCTTCTGTTTCCCCTATTAGAAAGTTAAAATACAAGGAGGGGAGGGTTTCTAGCCCCACGCTCCCGTCCCCTTTAGTCGCCTTCTACGATACGTGAGGAATGTGTGGGAAGTATTCTTTCTCCCCTATCCCCAGGGATAGAATGCATTATTACATGACAGCTAGAGACTGAGTGTGAGTGAATTGGGCCTTTGTTGTCTTTTCCTAGTGCTACCTTGCACACATGAGGGGGAAGGGGGTTATTTCATGTGTAGTGAGGTGGCGATGGGAATGAATAAAGGCAGACAGTATGAATTATGTAAATTTGTATATATGTAAATGTCTGTGTGAGTATATATATGTATACGTTGAGATTTATAGGTATGTATATTTGCGTGTGTGGACGTGTATGTATATACATGTGTATGTGGGTGGGTTGGGCCATTCTTTCGTCTGTTTCCTTGCGCTACCTCACTAATGCGGGAGACAGCGACAAAGCAAAATAAGATAAATAATAATAACTAAGTTCTGCTCTACTGGCCTGTATTCAATCCTCTGTATAGTTACATAGCACACAACCCACCCACCTGTTTTTCTTTCCTTTGGTTGAAAGATGAAGAGGTGCCAGTTTCACTTGGGAAAAAAAATTTATCCCTCCATGTAGGTGAAGAAGTGGAATATAATGTTTAGGTAAATATTCTTTCCCGACCAATTTGTTTCGCATAGAAAGTAGCTGATTCTGTGGAGATATTGATAGCTAGGCTACCGCCACCAAGCACCTTTTTATATTTTTACAATATTTCATGTTTCTTTACTAATCTAAACCAGAAGTAAGAGTCTTCAGGTATCCTGAAAACTTTTTTTTCATTCCTCATCAGTTCTGGTGTAGAGCATGGAAATCTAAGAGAATTAGCTTTATCCCGGATGAAAGATTTCGGTACAGAATGCCGAGATGTTCGTACTCGCGAAGTTGGTATTCAAGAAATCCATCATAAAGTTCGACCTTATGAGGTAAACAAACTTCTCTTATTCTTTACTTGTAGTAATCATTTTGCTGTTTTAGATGTTGTTTGATATATAGTCTACTTAACAAACCTGCTTTATATGATATGTTTTTAACTGATTACCAAAGGCTACCTAATACTACATAGTAATGTATCATTAGTGACCTGTCATACTTTAGTTTTTTATTATCAGCATGCTACACCTTTCCCATGCATTTCAAAAAGTATTTTACTTTATTTTGAAGGTTGTGGCCAGTATGTTAGAACATGAGGCAGATTTTTGATAAAATCTTCAGTTCAGTTTATTGGACTTTGATAATTGATAAAGTTTTAACTTTTTTTTAACTGCTATTTAGCTTGCTTTTATGTGATATGAAGGTGTATTGAATGTCGTATTTTTAAGCTTCAAGGTGTAATCAAATTGAAAATTTATGAAATAATTCCAAATAAGTATTATTTTTTACAAGCACCACAATGAAGTTAATTGCATAATGAAGGTACTAAGCACATAAAGCATTAAAAGAAGATTAGATGGACAAAAACAGTTTTTACATGAACTCAGGATTAACATACATTCTATGTGTTGTGTGAAAGAATAATAAAATTCTTAAGCAGGCAGTATATGCAGCAAGCACTATATACTAGACTTTCCTCATAGCGAAGTATTCACAATTAACCAAGACGTATACAGAAATAAACAGAGACACGGGGAGAGAGAGCAAGAGCTAATTTTTTTTAGTATTCATTGTAACTTCACACATTTATTCAGGTAGAGATGATCCGACGTGATTACATGGCAAATGGAGGATGGGAAACATTCCTGTCTTATGAGGACCCAGAGCAGGACATATTGGTTGGGCTCCTTCGGCTTAGAAAGTGCTCTGATCAAACCTTCAGGTGGGTGTTTTAATCTAATTTCTCATGATTTAGAATTGAAGTTCAAGCTTTTTTATTGTTAAAGAGAAAGAAATCTGTTAAATAATGACCTTTTGTCAGTCTTATCTTATCTTCCCCCAGATCCATAGATTTCACTTTCCTTTTTAAGGTATTTTTCACACAAATTTTTCAGAGTAAACATCTACTTCACAGAACCTCAACCTATGCTGAATCCACATTACTTCCCAACCAGATGTTCTCTGCATGCTAATATTCTTTCATGCTTTTTTTTCCCATACACCTTACCAAACACTCATTTTTTCACCATTGCTTTTATGTAAGGGAACTGTGCATGCATTCTGCCATTTTTCAGGCATCTCACCGTGGGCCCTACAGATACTGAATAGCCTGATTAAGCAGTCATCAACATAGTCACCCCTTTTCTTGAAAACTCGGTAGCAGTCACATCCACTTCTTTAACTTTCTCACATTTCATCTTATGCAAGAATTTCAGTACCTCCTCTCTTCTCACTATACCATAAGTAAGGACTCTCTTGCTCTGCATACCACCTCATACAAACACACTACATTCATTGCCCCCATTTATTATTCTTTTATTCATAAGTCTCACTTCATCTCTTCTCACTTCTTTGTTTGCTACTGCCTTTCCATGTGCTCCTGTCACTGTCACTCCCATTTGTTTACCCATTCTCCTATCACAGTTTATCTCCTTTCATAATGTATTATTACTTAGGCATGCTGCATGCATTTGAATATTTTTATACTCCATGTCTGACTGTTATCTTTGTCTCCATTCGCAGTTCCTTAGGGTGGTTCAGGTATATCCAGCCTCTTGTGTCATACTCACTCATGTTCAGCCCATGTCCCGGTGTTAAAGCAGAACATAAACCTCTGCAGTTACATGAGTACTTCTTTCATATTCTTTTTACGCATTAAACTGGGTTATCAAGCAAAACTAAGTCTTCAATCACTTTCCCTTCATATACAGAAAGCTTCCCTTGTATCCAGGCCCAAATCATTCCTGTGGGATCCTCACCCGGAATCTGTTTAGCTGAAATAGATTCTGTATCCAACCATCTCTTCTGCAGTCTACTTCTTGTGCATTCAGTTATGCTAAACTAAATATCTTCATGACCAGTCTATTTACCATATGTTCCACATGACCGTACCATTATGCAAGAATTCCTTCCATCTGCCTTTCTGATGATTTCTTCACACTATATATTCTTCTCACATTTTATTTTCTGCTCTCCTTTTCATCCTCGTTATAGTTATACTATTTAAGTTATTTATTTATGCTTATTTTAAGTTTTACCCATCCAGACCTATGTAAACTTTCGTTTCACATACATTTATCAGAATTGAGAGAATTACTCTTTTATGAACATTTCAGGTACATTGTACTCTTGAATTTTTCCCATTTTTCAGAGTTTACAATACACCTACAATTTATCTTCCCAGCAGAATTGCTTCTAACTTCAGCTTTCCCACAATCATCCTTACTGAACTTCAGTCCCTAGCATCTGAACTTATTCATAACTAACCGTTTTTTTACTTTCAAACTGATGTTACACTACAAATTTCTGATTTGAGTTTCAAAAACTCAAATCCTTCTTGCCTTCATTTTTAGCATCCTGTTTCAAGTTTCACTATCAAAGCTATATATTATTCTCTCCAATTCTTCCTCTGATGTAGATAACAGTGCAACATCACCTGTCTGTGAGACCTGTGATGATTTCTGTCTTCCTTTAGCTTTGTGTAGTACTGCACCATTGTATTGCTCCACCCAACTCACATCTCTCACAGTGCCTCATCAGCCATGGTAACAGTATGCAACCTCCATGAATGAACCAGTCATTCATACTTCCATTATAAAAGCTTTTTAACAGCATTAAGAAGTTGTCCATTCACACTCATCAGCCATGGTAACAGTACGCAACCTCCATGAATGAACCAGTCATTCATACTTGCATTATAAAAGCTTTTTAACAGCATTAAGTAGTTGTCCATTCACACCATATAAAGGCAGAACGTCTCTACGGGATTATGCTTTCTGAATCCATATATTTTGCGTGCACATACTTTTTTCTTTATAACTTTGTGTGCTACAGAAGTGCAAAACTTTGGTTGACATATCCTCTTCCCCTTCTAAATTAGGGTCTGCCGTTGTAAGTATAGGTTATGAAGAATTAAAATGATGGAAATAGCATGATGGAGTAAAGGCTTAAGAAAGTTGGTTTAAGAGAAAGAGTCTTTAGAAGGAGAAATTGGATTTACCAAAAAGTAGTTTGTAAAGTATGATTTATGAATAGAAAATTTAGATATTATACATGAATGAAAGAAAAACGAAAGAGTATAGTAGGAGAGATATGAATGAAAATGTACAGAACAGGATACTTTGGAAGAGGTAGAGATTTAGAGGAGAGGTGTGCGGTTATAAGACAAGCCTGGGGGATTCTTAGTTACAAAGAATGAATCTTTTATGAAAAAGAAAGATTCATATCAAAAGTGCTTGGAAATGATGGTGAGAGATACAGCTTTTGAAACAGTCATATCAGAGGTAAGAAGGGGAGGAATAGATAAAAGAAGACATTACAAAGGAGTAAGTGAGAATGGCAGTTACATCTTTAAAAATGCAAATGTTGGGAATATACATTGAATGTTGAGATGATTTTATTTATAGTTATTCAAGAACCCCATTGTAAAGGGGTCCTGGAGTTAATCCATGACTCATTTTTCATGAGTTCCCACTCCTCTTGGGCTGCACTCCTTTTAGTCACAGGAAAATGATGGACTCATTTGGACTGAGAAGTTCTTGATGAGACTGTACTCCGGGTGATGCACCCTTGCTAAAGGTGACTTAACACTTGTAATATCATGCAGGCAGAATCCAGTAGCACCTGAGTTTGATTATCAAGAATACAGATAAAATTGTTGTCGAGTGTATGTATGGAAAAGTGATATTAGGAATTATAGAGAAATATGTATTTGTGGCATAGTTGATATGGTTTATGGTAGGGTCATAAACAGTCATGTTAAAAGAATTAGTGAACCATGTGTTGGTGAAGGTTAAGCACAGGATAAAAGTCATGGCATATGTATGGATTTAAATATACATATTTCTAACACTTAGGCCTGAGTTGGTGGCTGGTGTATCGATAGTGCGAGAGCTACATGTGTATGGTTCGGTGGTACCAGTGAGTACTCGTGATCCTACCAAATTCCAGCATCAGGGCTTTGGCATGTTACTTATGGAAGAAGCGGAGAGGATTGCCAAAGAAGAGCATGGATCTCAGAAAATTTCTGTTATTTCAGGTAGGTCTGCATTAGAAATTTAGATTTATCTTTATGTGCTTTCATAGCCAGTTCATGTATGGGGATTCTTCCTAAATTGTAACAATCACCTATATATGCACACATTCCTTTGTTTATGACCCATTCTTCACATTGGTTTTGCAGTTGAGTGAATGAAGCCCTTGCCACTTGTATGTACACTGAAGAAAGAATGAGAAAAAACAAAGGTTGTACTAGCAAGTGTATATGTACAAGAAGTGTAAATGTGGAATTATGAATAGTTGACTCTAAAGTTACAGAAAAGAGTAACAGATGAAAGGGAAGAAAACTAGTAATCACAGAAATTATTTTCCTTATTCTGCATTGGAATCTAACTTTTGTACTTCCAGAGGTCTTCTATCTACTTAGTATGAGGACCACTAATACTGGTTTATAAATTGGTAAATTGGTAAATTTTTATCCCTGGGGATAGGGGATTAAGAATACTTCCCACGTGTTCCCTGCGTGTCGTAGAAGGCGACTAAAAGGGGAGGGAGCGGGGGGCTGGAAATCCTCCCCTCTCGTTTTTTTTTTTTTTAAATTTTCCAAAAGAAGGAACAGAGGGGGCCAGGTGAGGATATTCCAAAAAAGGCCCAGTCCTCTGTTCTTAACGCTACCTCGCTAACGCGGGAAATGGCGAATAGTTTAAAAGAAAGAAAGATTTGGAAAAAGTTTTATGTTGAATTAACATCCATAAAATCTTGAGGAATTTGATATTTGTATTATACTGTGAGTAGCCACTTCCCTTTCATGAGAGTAACTTCCTTTGTTACTAGCTAATGTCTTTCCCAATTCATTGTCAATTACAGAAAATTAGTGCTTAAGTTTAAGAGGCTTCTTTCCATACATGATGAATGTATGTGCTACTGAGATGTGTAACTGCAATCCCCTCTCACCAAACCCCTACCTGTTTAGCTAGTTTCTTGTGCCATAGAACTTACAGACTGAGAAGTCAACAGATTTGATATCTAGAACTAGGTGTGCTACAACCTGATTTTTTTTTCCTTAGTCATGGACAAAAGTCCACATCAAGGCCGGGCCTTAATTGAAATGTAGAGAGAATTATGAAATGGAAAAGGGAGAGACAAGGGAAAGTATCTATGAATTTTAAAGAAAGTGAAAGCCTTTCTTTTGAAGTGTGAAGTCATAGTTACAGGGAAAGACATGAGAATGTAGAGAGTTCCAAAGCTTCAACGTGTAGGGAAAGAAGCTGGTATCAAAACAGCCTATCCTTGAGATGCTGATGGGGTAGCAGATGATGGTTAAGTCAGGTTAGTTCGTGGATTTAAGGCAGTTTAGCTTATGTTCATGTTCTTGAGGTGATCTCTAAAATGTAAATTGATGTTGCTTTTGAACTTAAGGCTACTTTTTATCAGGATGGGTTGTATGTTAATATCTTCATGTTATTCAGATTCAGAAAGAAGTTTTCCTTTGATGCTTTTAAGAATGATTGATGGGTCTATTATATTTTGTTATCTGTTTTGTTTGCAAAGTTTATTATCTTGTAATTATGGTTGTGTGTCTAATGATAACGATAAATCATTCAGATTTAGCGATCAGTGCATTTACCGTCTGTTAAGGTTTCAGAGCAATTGAGAAAGTTAAGCTGCTTTGACTCAGTACAATGTCTTTATTTATATATTTAATAATTCTTATATTTATATATATTTCCAGGTGTTGGCACTCGGAACTATTACAGAAAGCTGGGATATGACCTAGATGGGCCATATATGTCGAAGCCCCTCATCTAACGGTACTAAGAAATTATTGAGTACCTTGAGGAAGAATTAAAGTCATAAATGAAAAGATTTAAAGATGTAACTATTTATCCATCTACATCTCTGATGCCTGTTCCTTTTGTAAACTCCCTACAGGGGGGTGCCCATGGCAAAAGATTCTCCATAACTGTTGAACTCCAGGGCCACTTCTTAACCTTTAGTGCCTCATCATTAACAGGCATCTAGCAGGTGCAGTTCTAGCACAGTATTTTCAGAGGCTCCTACATAATTTTCCTACCTAATGTGACTGCCTAATAGTCCTGCCTAATGTTACAACCTAGTACTTCTTCCTAATGCTCCTACCTGTTACTTCTACCTAAAGCTCCTGTTTTACATTCTTACCTACTACTTCTGTCTATGGCTTCTACCATTTTGCCAAAAGGCAAGAGCTAGTGCAAAGCACTCACCACAAGAAAATCTTAAGTTGCAAAAATGAGTTGTGTCAGTTTAGTCTTGTCAACTGTTATGTGTTACAAGAAGTAACAATCATAAGATATATTTTTATCAGCCAACTGAACCTTTTTCTTGGATATTGTAACATTATGCTGATTGTGACAACTGTTACACATCATGAAATGAGCTGTTTTGTTATAAGAGTTTTGGTTGAGAGGTTTAATTATACATTTAATAAACAAAGTGGATTTGGAAAGGAAACTTTTCCAAAAGCTAAAGCTTTTACAGTTTAGGAAGGAGAAAATTTTAGAATATGCACAATTAACAAAAAATGTTTTTACTCTAAGATTGTTTAGGGTTCATATACATCTGACATCAATTTTATAGAAAAAAAAAGAATTTAACTACTGGGGACTAATTCTTGGATCAAAGGGGTTCTTTGGGTATCCCAAAATCTCCACAAATCAAAACAGTTAAAGGTGCATTACTTAAGAGACATTTTACTGTATAATGAACAGTATTTTTTTGAAATTCATTTGAACATTTTCTTGTTAGGCTTACATGAAAAAATCTTCACAATGACATTCACATGCTTTTTGGTTCAGTGAGATACCCACTAAAATTTTAATATCTTTCATCTTGTATTACAGCTTGTAGGTGAGATCCTATGAAATAATGAATTGGAGTTTTATGCTAATGGTGATATAGACTGTGTATAAAATACTTATTATGTATAAAGAAGTACTTTGTAAATATAAGTTTGCACAGACTGCTACAGAAAAAGCCTCATTCCAACCATTGTAAATACTGATAATCAGTAGACAATTACCTTTGTGTTTTTTACAGTTGTGAGTGTAACCTACACCCCATTGTATCCCCATTTGTCTATATTGTGTGTATTTATTCAGTAAATTTTTAGCTTTTGCTTGCAGTTATATTTAATCAAACATAATGATTGGTTTCTGTTTTCCGAGTATCTGCTTGTTTTCTGTCATAGTGAGGTAAGATTAGGGACAGACAAATAACAGTCAAGGGAAAATCCTCACTTTACTCCTGTTCTTACTTTTAGAAAGTGATGATACAGGAGGGGAGGATTTCCAATCCACAGCTCCTGCCAATCAAAGTCACCTCTTACAGCATGAAGGAGGTATGTAGGTAACATTCTTTTTTCCCCATGCCAAGGTATGAGACGAAGATGGTTATATTTGACAGCAGAGTAATCATAAATGTGTTGAATGGGTGCAAGTCTGTGGTCCTGAATAGAAAAGAACAAAAGACGGTGCACATGTTGGGAACGAAATGTTTGAGGACAATATGTGGAGTGAGGAGGGTTAGTTATGTAATAAATTACTGTATGACAGATGTGTAGTTGTAAGCAGCATGTTCTTGAGAGAACTGGACAGTTTGTACTGAAATAGTTGAAATACATGGTGAGGAGGAGTGAAGAGACTCTAACTAGAGGATATGTATGTCAGAAGTGGAGAAAGCAAGATGGTAGAAACCAAGAAAGAGATGGAAGGATGGGATGAAAGAGGCTTTGAGTTATCAGGTCCTGGACATATAGAAGGGTAAATTGGAGTGATGTGGCTTACTAAAGTTAATATGCTGTCAGTGGGCTGAACCAGGCAATATGAAGTTGTTAGGGGAAACCAGGGAATGGTAAGGGGGAATTGGTTGGACATAGGGGCTGTGGTTTCTGTGCGTTATACACAGAGAGTGGATGTGTGCAAATGAGACTTCTCTGTCTCTTCATGGGACTACCTCAGTGATGTGGAACATGGTGAAGAAATACTTTGAAGGACTGCTGAATGTGTCAGATGAAAGTGGATGTGATGTTCCTGGGACTTGGAAGTATGTGAAGTGAGATAGAGCAAATAGTTGGATGAAAAGAGAGAATGAAGTGAAGGACCTGCACAAGATGAAGTGTGGTAAAGCAGCAGCAGTAAAGGGGTTAGTACTTGAATTTTTCACAAAAGGGACGACTTTTTTTTTTTTTTATTGGTTTGTATGTATGGCTCAAAGCTAGATGACAGGATTGGCATAAAGGCAAGGAGTACTTAAATAAAAGTTCAAATTACAGATGCACAAGTTGCCAGGTATGTTGTATGAAAGATTGGTAACTTGCACAGAACACCAAATTAGGGGGCAAAAATGTGGTTTCAGGAGTGGTAGAGATTTTTTTGGGTCAGAGCCAGCACCAGTTTAATGGACAGAAAAGGGTATATTTCACAAGGCAGCAATCATGAAGGCTTCATTCACCCACACTAGGAATGCAGACCCTCTAAGACATACACTATGATCCCTATTCAGAAAAGAAATTATTTTGAAAATCTGGACCTCCTGCAAAATGCTGGGATGTGAAGTGTATATACTTCAATACCTTATTCTCAAAGCCTTGTTGATATTCAGATTTCTTTATGAAAAAAGAATAATTTTATTCTTACCATTTCCTGCGTTAGCAAGTTAGTGGCAGGAAGAGACAAAGAAATAGCCATTTTGTTCACATACACTCTCTCGCTGTCATGTATAATGCACTTAAACCACAGGCTTCCACCCACAAGCAAGCCCCACAGACCTTTCTATGATTTCCCTTGAATATTTTATGTGCCCTGGTTCAGTCCATTAACAGCAGAGTGACCCATGTATGCCACTTAGTTCCAATTTGCTCTCTTCTTCGCATGCCTCACACCTTCCTATTTGTGGCCTTGAACACTTAGTGTTTTCACTCAATTCTTCCATCTCCTTCTTGATTTCCACCTTGTGCTTGTTCCCACCACTTCTAACATGTATGTCCAAATCATGCCAGCACACCCTCTTCAGCTGTATCATACACACTTCTTATACTACCACACCTTTATCTTACTCAATCAATTCTTCTCAGTCAACCCTCCTCATATCACATATTGTCATCAGGCATTTTTTCTAGCACATTCACTTTATTTTGTACTTTGTTATCTGTGCCCATGCCTTACATCTGTATAACACTGGTGGGACCACTATGCAATCAAACATACCCATTGTTGTCTTCACAGACAGTGATCTCTCTTCTCTCATTCCTCAAAGAATACAAATGAAAATCTTTTGCAGTTTATTCAAAAACCTATAATTACATTAAAATATCTAGATATTCAAAAATTAACATATTTTCTCTCATTCCTCAAGGAATACAGAAGAAAATCTTTTTGCACTGTATTCAATAACTTTTTTTCATTATATTTAGTCACTGTCTCCCACATTAGCGAGGTAGCGCAAGGAAACAGACGAAAGAATGGCCCAACCCACCCACATACACATGTATATACATAAACGCCCACATACGCACATATACATTTCAACATATAAATACATATACATACACAGACATATACATATATACACATGTACATATTCATACTTCCTGCCTTCGTCCATTCCCGTCACCACCCCACCACACATGAAATGGCACCCCTCCCCCCGCGCGCACACAAGGTTGCGCTAGGAAAAGACAACAAAGGCCACGTTGGTTCACACTCAGTCTCTAGATATTCAAAAATTAACAGACATCAACTTTTCTTGAATATCTTTGGATGCATTGAAAAAAATTAGCAACCAGTTTATTTTAGTACAGTATAATTATACTATTACAAGCTCTAATATGTGTATAAATCTTTCAATATTTATAATGTGCATGGTTACAAATTCCAGTAAAAGAATTTGCAATAATATTTACATCTACATTTGTTATATGGATATCATTCAAACTTATTTTTTTTTCATCTGTCATTACTGACACATACTCTTAACTTTTAACAAATGGGTTCACTACTTACACTATTCTCTCACCTTTTAATGGATTCAGTATTGATAAAATACTCCCAACCTTTAATGGGTTCATTATTGACACCGTACTCAGCCCCACATATGAAAGGACCTTCATGTTGAGGGTTGCCTGAGGTAATGTTAGGTCTTGTAGAAAGAGAGCTGGAGAAAAGTAGCCCCATGGGGAGCACCATTGTCGAGTTTGATTAAGAGATGAAGCCATTGTAACTGACTCTGGTATGGCAGCCAATTATGGAGTTGACCAACAACTTTTTGTCAGTGTTGTGAAAGATGGCATCAAGATATTCAAAAATTAACAGACATCAACTTTGCTTGAATATCTTTGGACGCATTGAAAAAAAATTAGCAACCAGTTTATTTTAGTACAGTATAATTATACCATTACAAGCTCTAATATGTGTATAAATCTTTCAGTATTTATAATGTGCATGGTTTCAAATTCCAGTAACAGAATTTGCAATAATATTTACATCTACATTTGTTATATGGATATCATTCAGATCTATTTTTTTGCATCTGTCATTACTGACACATACTCTTAACTTTTAACAAATGGGTTCTCTACTGACACTATTCTCTCACCTTTTAATGGGTTCAGTATTGATGAAATACTCCCAACCTTTAATGGGTTCACGAAAGGACCTTCATGTTGAGGGTTGCCTGAGGTAATGTTAGGTCTTGTAGAAAGAGAGCTGGAGAAAAGTAGCCCCATGGGGAGCACCATTGTCAAGTTTGATTAAGAGATGAAGCCATTGTAACTGACTCTGGTATGGCAGCCAATTATGGAGTTGGCCAACAAATTTTTGTCAGTGTTGTGAAAGATGGCATCAAGAATTTTTTTGGGGTGAGAATGTGTTGGGGACAGTGTCAAATGTTTATGTTATGTCTATTGCCACATATCCTACCATTCAGATGAGTGGCCCATTGACATTTTTTGTAGTAACTGCTTTCATTGCCCTTCACTGCTTCTCAACTTTACACCCCTCCTTACAAAATTTCTTCATTTTGTCTTTTGACCTTCACTTTTTGATTTCCAGAGCATTCTATTGTTTCATGCCTTCTTAATATATTGTGAGAAATTTACATACCAATGATCCATACAAAAGTTTAACCAACAAGAGACAATAAGTAATGTAAAATTTTATATGACAGTCATCTTCAAAACTGTGCAGATTTTAAGTTAAGGAATATATGCAGGAAAGTTTAGCACCAACAATGGACTCTATATCTTTTTGTTAAAGATTTATGAGCATGAAACCGGATCTGAGTTAAGAATCCCCTTCTTTTAGTAAAGTCTTAGTAATGGCATTCAGTAGATGCTTAAGATCTCGTAACTCTTCCCTTTGTTCCATGTGAAGAGTCAATAATGCTGCAATTTGCTTATTTTGTTCCTCAAGTTGCACCTGGAAGGGATTTGGTGGTTCTACTTCCTCCAACTTATTATCAAGCATCAAAAGTTTTCTAGGGAGAATACTGTAACCATTTCTTTTGGTTACCTCTTCAACAAATGTCCCTTTTGTTTTGTATTTCCAAAAGAAGGGAAAGCAAATATCTAACCGAAGGAACAATCTACATCGACTTACTGCTCTATAAATAGCAGCCTTTTCTCGGAAATCATCAAGTTTTTCAGAGGGCTGTGCAATGACTAGGTTTACAATAAAGCCACCTATAGTTGTGACAAACACCACAAAGAGACAGTTCACCATGACTGGGTAAAGGAGATGGTCTTCTTCACTAAGAAAAGTATCATCATAAGCTAAATCACCTAGCATCCACACAATTGTTTTTACCATGGCTTGTGGTACTGTTAAGAAGGCTGCTTGATCTCTCAAAAGCAGATGGAAGATAAAAGCAAACATAAACACAAGCATTACAATGTAGAAGAGCACTTTAAAGAAACTCTTAAGAAAGCTGTCAGTAATTGGCATGAATACTGAGAGCATGGGAAGTTGGTTGAGCATGTTGATGAGGTGCATACATCCAACTAGCAAGGCTACAATGCCAAACTGCCACTGCCAAACCTGGAAGGCACAAGGAACAATTGTCTGAATTTTAGATCTGCATTATAGGAAAATTATTTTTTCTTCCTACCAGAAATGTCAGTTCTTACCACTGGATATTGCAAGTATTACATTGCTATTATTCTGTCATAACTGGATCATTATATTCAAGAGTACAGTTTAAAATAATCCTCCCTGATGACTTACTTCCAATATATAGTGATGAAATTCACAGCTCCCTCCTGGCACCAAAACAAAAATGGTGAAGATTGCCCGCAAAAGCCTTATCACACTGTCCAGACTCAAATATTCCCTCTTTAACTGGCAAGAAAGAAAAATGTTACACTGATGAGTTGTCAGTACGAAATCAATTCTGATTAACTCCATTATAAGAAGACACATGGGAATACAAAATCAATTCTGATTAACTCTATTATAAGAAGACACATGGGAATACCATTTTTAGCAAACCTGAGTATGTAAAACTGAATAACTTTAGTCTGAAAATTATAGCAACATTAGGTAACATAACAAATACAGTAATAACTGACTTTGCCAAGTTAGCAGGTGCTGAAAAAGTGGTGAATGAGGTTAAGTCAGCTGGACAGGAAAGGGATGGAAATCTAAATTTTTCTTCAGTTTTATGATTTGCCAAGAAAGTTCCCTTTAATTTGTATTACACATTGTTATTTGAATCACACGTTTCTAAATCAGTGTTGTGAGCATAAAATATTCCTTGGCTAATATAAGATAAAGAATGGTGGATTTTTCAATGGTATACTTTTAGCAATGTGAAGTTCATGAAAGCAATGCTCAATCTGCCCACTGAAATTCCAGCATATAGCTTAAACGTTATGTGAACATTTTCATGCAAGGAAGGACCTGTAGCTTTTTAATTTTCTTGGCCAAGTTTATTGAGGAAAAATCAAAACTTTCCATCACACTCATGTAGTGGCCAACTATAACTCCAAAGATTTTCTGAATTGAGAGAATGGATATAAAAGGCAAAAGAAAAAGAACCGTATCTGGTTGGAGCATTTAGTATGCTCATCCAGATCTCTCCTTATTTTTGAGAGTGTAAGAATACCTATATGGGTGGGGAATGGTGAAATGCACCCAAAGGGGTGAGCAGGAGGGGCAAGCAGATGCACCAGGCTCTGCACTCACACATCAGATAGCACAAGTCCCAGAAAAAAGTGTGCAACTATCCTCCATGCTTAATAGAAAGTTACTGAGGCTTTTAATCTGTTACAGTGACTTATCATTTGTTAGGGTTGCCATAAATGGCCAGCCAATAGACTTTTAACTATGTACAAACTTTAAGTTCCTCAGTGGTCAGAATGAGTTTCATTGCACTGGAAGGGATTATTGTAGTGAACAACGAAGTGAACTAAATCAAACCTTGAAAGCCAATAGTTAAAACATGACCAGATAACACATTTTAACATGTAGAATAATAATTACATGACCAGCTGCCTGGAGGGAATGCTCCCTTTATTTTCTTCTTGAATATATACCTGATGATACTGGCAACAATAAATAATATATTTTCAAAATCACTCAGGCAAAATAGTTTCTCAAGGCACTTATGTTCAATCATCAAGCTTACTGTGTAAATGAAGTTGCATTCCAGGAGTAGTTCAATGAATGTGGTAATCAGCAGAGCCAACCAAAGTCCATGCTTCACTGGGACTCCATCACATTCACCAAATCTGATTATAGTTGCATTATCAAAGAAAATTTCTAAGCCTTCTGTATCATTTTCTGCCACTGCATTCCCACTCAGATTATGTTGTTTAAGAGAAGTGTACTTGTATACCTCTGATACACTACAAAACTGCTCTCTGTTAAAGTTGCATCTTGCTTGTATGTGATTCCAGTTACTGTAAAAATTAAATAACATAAATAACTTCATCTAACTATTTTATCAGTGCTGATTATCAGACATATCAAAGGATTATGAAACAGGAATTTCTGATCAAAATTAACATGTATGCTGTCAGGTTTAAAAACTGATGAAATTTTAAACGTGTTTTTTTTTTTTTTTGTCGCTGTCTCCCGCGTTTGCGAGGTAGCGCAAGGAAACATACGAAATAAATGGCCCAACCCACCCCCATACACATGTATATACATACGTCCACACACGCAAATATACATACCTACACAGCTTTCCTTAGTTTACCCCAGGCGCTTCACATGCCCTGATTCAACCCACTGACAGCACGTCAACCCCGGTATACCACATCGATCCAATTCACTCTATTCCTTGCCCTCCTTTCACCCTCCTGCATGTTCAGGCCCCGATCACACAAAATCTTTTTCACTCCATCTTTCCACCTCCAATTTCGTCTCCCACTTCTCCTCGTTCCCTCCACCTCCAACACATATATCCTCTTGGTCAATCTTTCCTCACTCATTCTCTCCATGTGCCCAAACCATTTCAAAACACCCTCTTCTGCTCTCTCAACCACGCTCTTTTTATTTCCACACATCTCTCTTACCCTTTCGTTACTTACTCGATCAAACCACCTCACACCACACATTGTCCTCAAACATCTCATTTCCAGCACATCCATCCTCCTGCGCACAACTCTATCCATAGCCCACGCCTCGCAGCCAAACAACATTGTTGGAACCACTATTCCTTCAAACATATCCCATTTTTGCTTTCCGAGATAATGTTCTCGACTTCCACACATTCTTCAAGGCTCCCAGAATTTTCGCCCCCTCCCCCACCCTATGATCCACTTCCGCTTCCATGGTTCCATCCGCTGCCAGATCCACTCCCAGATATCTAAAACACTTTTCTTCCTCCAGTTTTTCTCCATTCAAACTTACCTCCCAACTGACTTGACCCTCAACCCTACTGTACCTAATAACCTTACTCTTATTCACATTTACTCTTAACTTTCTTCTTTCACACACTTTACCAAACTCAGTCACCAGCTTCTGCAGTTTCTCACATGAATCAGCCACCAGCGCTGTATCATCAGCGAACAACAACTGACTCACTTCCCAAGCTCTCTCATCCCCAACACACTTCATACTTGCCCCTCTTTCCAAAGCTCTTGCATTCACCTCCCTAACAACCCCATCCATAAACAAATTAAACAACCATGGAGATATCACACACCCCTGCCGCAAACCTACATTCACTGAGAACCAATCACTTTCCTCTCTTCCTACACGTACACATGCCTTACATCCTTGATAAAAACTTTTCACTGCTTCTAACAACTTGCCTCCCATACCATATATTCTTAATACCTTCCACAGAGCATCTCTATCAACTCTATCATATGCCTTCTCCAGATCCATAAATGCTACATACAAATCCATTTGCTTTTCTAAGTATTTCTCACATACATTCTTCAAAGCAAACACCTGATCCACACATCCTCTACCACTTCTGAAACCACACTGCTCTTCCCCAATCTGATGCTCTGTACATGCCTTCACCCTCTCAATCAATACCCTCCCATATAATTTACCAGGAATACTCAACAAACTTATACCTCTGTAATTTGAGCACTCACTCTTATCCCCTTTGCCTTTGTACAATGGCACTATGCATGTATTCCACCAATCCTCAGGCACCTCACCATGAGTCATACATACATTAAATAACCTTACCAACCAGTCAATAATACAGTCACCCCCTTTTTTAATAAATTCCACTGCAATACAATCCAAACCTGCTGCCTTGCCGGCTTTCATCTTCCGCAAAGCTTTTACTACCTCTTCTCTGTTTACCAAATCATTTTCCCTAACCCTCTCACTTTGCACACCACCTCGACCAAAACACCCTATATCTGCCACTCTATCATCAAACACATTCAACAAACCTTCAAAATACTCACTCCATCTTCTCACATCACCACTACTTGTTATCACCTCCCCATTTGCGCCCTTCACTGAAGTTCCCATTTGCTCCCTTGTCTTACGCACTTTATTTACCTCCTTCCAGAACATCTTTTTATTCTCCCTAAAATTTAATGATACTCTCTCACCCCAACTCTCATTTGCCCTCTTTTTCACCTCTTGCACCTTTCTCTTGACCTCCTGTCTCTTTTATACATCTCCAACTCAATTGCATTTTTTCCCTGCAAAAATTGTCCAAATGCCGCTCTCTTCTCTTTCACTAATAATCTTACTTCTTCATCCCACCACTCACTACCCTTTCTAATCAACCCACCTCCCACTCTTCTCATGCCACAAGCATCTTTTGCGCAATCCATCACTGATTCCCTAAATACATCCCATTCCTCCCCCACTCCCCTTACTTCCATTGTTCTCACCTTTTTCCATTCTGTACTCAGTCTCTCCTGGTACTTCCTCACACAAGTCTCCTTCCCAAGCTCACTTACTCTCACCACCCTCTTCACCCCAACATTCACTCTCCTTCTCTGAAAACCCATACAAATCTTCACCTTAGCCTCCACAAGATAATGATCAGACATCCCTCCAGTTGCACCTCTCAGCACATTAACATCCAAAAGTCTCTCTTTCGCACGCCTGTCAATTAACACGTAATCCAATAACGCTCTCTGGCCATCTCTCCTACTTACATACGTATACTAATGTATATCTCGCTTTTTAAACCAGGTATTCCCAATCACCAGTCCTTTTTCAGCACATAAATCTACAAGCTCTTCACCATTTCCATTTACAACACTGAACACCCCATGTATACCAATTATTCCCTCAACTGCCACATTACTCACCTTTGCATTCAAATCACCCATCACTATAACCCAGTCTCGTGCATCAAAACCACTAACACACTCATTCAGCTGCTCCCAAAACACTTGCCTCTCATGATCTTTCTTCTCATGCCCAGGTGCATATGCACCCAGGGATATATATATATATATATATATATATATATATATATATATATATATATATATATATATATATATATATATGTAGTTTGGTTAAGTGTGTGAAAGAAGAAAGTTAAGAGTAAATGTGAATAAGAGCAAGGTTATTAGGTACAGTAGGGTTAAGGGTCAAGTCAATTGGGAGGTAAGTTTGAATGGAGAAAAACTGGAGGAAGTAAAGTGTTTTAGATATCTGGCAGTGGATCTGGCAGCAGATGGAACCATGGAAGCGGAAGTGAATCATAGGGTGGGGGAGGGGGCGAAAATCCTGGGAGCCTTGAAGAATGTGTGGAAGTTGAGAACATTATCTCGGAAAGCAAAAATGGGTATGTTTGAAGGAATAGTGGTTCCAACAATGTTGTATGGTTACGAGGCGTGGGCTATGGATAGAGTTGTGCGCAGGAGGGTGGATGTGCTGGAAATGAGATGTTTGAGGACAATGTGTGGTGTGAGGTGGTTTGATCGAGTAAGTAATGTAAGGGTAAGAGAGATGTGTGGAAATAAAAAGAGCGTGGTTGAGAGAGCAGAAGAGGGTGTTTTGAAATGGTCTGGGCACATGAAGAGAATGAGTGAGGAAAGATTGACCAAGAGGATATATGTGTCGGAGGTGGAGGGAACGAGGAGAAGTGGGAGGCCAAATTGGAGGTGGAAAAATGGAGTGATAAAGATTTTGAGTGATCGGGGCCTGAACATGCAGGAGGGTGAAAGGCGGGCAAGGAATAGAGTGAATTGGATCGATGTGGTATGCCGGAGTTGACGTGCTGTCAGTGGATTGAATCAGGGCATGTGAAGCGTCTGGGGTAAACCATGGAAAGTTGTTTGGGGCCTGGATGTGGAAAGGGAGCTGTGGTTTCAGGGCATTATTGCATGACAGCTAGAGACTGAGTGTGAACGAATGGGGCCTTTGTTGTCTTTTCCTAGCGCTACTTCGCACACATGAGGGGCGGAGGGGGATGGTATTCCATGTGTGGCGAGGTGGCGATGGGAATGAATAAAGGCAGACAGTGTGAATTGTGTGCGTGGGTATATATGTATGTGTCTGTGTGTGTATATATATGTGTACATTCAGATGTATAGGTATGTATATTTGCGTGTGTGGACGTTTATGTATATACATGTGTATGGGGGTGGGTTGGGCCATTTCTTTCGTCTGTTTCCTTGCGCTACCTCGCAAACGCGGGAGACAGCGACGAAGCAAAATAATAATTATAATGATATATATATATGTGTGTGTGTGTGTACATTGAGATGTATGGGTATGTATATTTGCGTGTGTGAACGTGTATGTATATACATGTGTATGGGGGTGGATTGGGCAATTCTTTCGTCTGTTTCCGTGCGCTACCTCGCAACTGCGGGAGACAGCGACAAAGCAAAAAAAGAAAAAAAAAAAAATATATATATATATATATTCCCTGCGTGTCGTAGAAGGCGACTAAAAGGGAAGGGAGCGGGGGGCTGGAAATCCTCCCCTCTCATTTTTTTTTTTTATTTTCCAAAAGAAAGAACAGAGAAGGGGGCCAGGTGAGGATATTTCCTCAAAGGCCCAGTCCTCTGTTCTTAACGCTACCTCGCTATCGCGGGAAATGGCGAATAGTATGAAAAAAAAAAAAATATATATATATATATATATATATATATATATATATATATATATATATTTTTTTTCCCATATTATTTGCCATTTTCCGCATTAGCAAGGTAGCGTTAAGAACAGAGGACTGAGCCTTTAAGGGAATATCCTCACTTGGCCTCCTTCTCTGTTCCTTCTTTTGGAAAATTAAAAACGAAAGGGGAGGATTTCCAACCCCCCGCTCCCTCCCCTTTTAGTAGCCTTCTACGACACTCAGGGAATACGTGGGAAGTATTCTATCTCCCTTATCCCCAGGGATAAAATATATAATTATTTATTTATCATTTATTATACTTTGTCGCTGTCTCCCGTGTTAGTGAGGTAGCACAAGGAAACAGACGAAAGAATGGCCCAACCCACCCACATACTCATCCACACACGCACATATACATACCTATACATCTCAACGTATACATATATATACACCCACACAGACATATACATAGACACATGTACATAATTCATACTGTCTGCCCTTATTCATTCCCGTCGCCACCCCACCACACATGAAATGACAACCCCCTCCCGCCGCATGTGCGCAAGGTAGCGCGAGGAAAAGACAACAAAGGCCACATTCGTTCACACTCAGTCTCTAGCTGTCATGTATAATGCACCAAAACCATAGCTCCCTTTCGACATCTAGGCCTCACAGAACTTTCCATGGTTTACCTCAGATGCTTCACATGCCTTGGTTCAATCCATTAACTGCACATCGACCCCAGTATACCACATCGTTCCAATTCACTCTATTCCTTGCACGCCTTTCACCCTCCTGCATGTTCAGGCCCCGATGGCTCAAAATCTTTTTCACTCCATCTTTCCACCTCCAATTTGGTCTCCCACTTCTCGTTCCCTCCACCTCTGACGCATATATCCTCTTTGTCAATCTTCCCTCACTCATTCTCTCCATGTGACCAAACCATTTCAAAACACTCTCTTCTGCTCTCTCAACCACACTCATTTTATTACCCCACATCTCTTTTACCCTTTCATTACTTACTCGGTCAAACCACCTCACACCGCATATTGTCCTTAAACACCTCATTTCCAACACATCCACCCTCCTCTGCACAGTTCTATCTATAGCCCATGCCTCACAACCATATAGCATTGTTGGAACCACTATTCCTTCAAACATACCCATTTTTCCTTTCCGAGATAATGTTCTCACCTTCCACACATTTTTCAACGCTCCCAGAACTTTCGCCCCCTCCCCCACCCTGTGACTCACTTCCGCTTCCATGGTTCCATCCTCTGCCAAATCCACTCCCAGATATCTAAAACACTTCACTTCCTCCAGTTTTTCTCCATTCAAACTTACCTCCCAATTGACTTGTCCCTCAACCCTACTGTACATAATAACCTTGCTCTTATTCACATTTACTCTCAGCTTTCTTCTTTCACACAGTATACCAAACCCAGTCACCAGCTTCTGCAGTTTCTCCCCCGAATCAGCCACTAGTGCTGTATCATCAGCGAATAACAACTGACCCACTTCCCAAGCTCTCTCATCCACAACAGACTGCATACTTGCCTCACTCTCCAGAACTCTTGCATTCACCTCCCTAACAACCCCATCCATAAACAAATCAAACAACCATAGAGACATTACGCACCCCTGCCGCAAACCAACATTCACTGAGAACCAATCACTTTCCTCTCTTCCTACTCGTACACATACCTTACATCCTCGATAAAAACTTTTCACTGCTTCTAACAACTTGCCTCCCACACCATGTATTCTTAAGACCTTCCACAGAGCATCTCTATCAACTCTATCATATGCCTTCTCAAGATCCATAAATGCTACATACAAATCCATTTGCTTTTCCAAGTATTTCTCACATACACTCTTCAAAGCAAACACCTGATCCACACATCCTCTACCACTTCTGAAACCACACTGCTCTTCCCCAATCTGATGCTCTGTACATGCCTTTACCCTCTCAATCAATACCCTCCCATATGATTTCCCAGGAATACTCAACAAACTTATACCTCTGTAATTTGAGCACTCACCTTTATCCCCTTTGCTTTGTACAATGGCACTATGCATGCATTCTGCCAATCCTCAGGCACCTCACCATGAGTCATACATACATTTCATATCCTTACCAACCAGTCTACAACACAGTCATCCCTTTTTAAATAAATTCCACTGCAATACCAACCAAAGCCACTGCCCTGCCGGCTTTCATCTTCTGCGAAGCTTTTACTACCTCTCCTCTGTTTACCAAATCATTCTCCCTAACCCTCTCACTTCACACACCACCTCGACCAAAACACCCTATATCTGCACTCTTATCATCTAACACATTCAACAAACCTTCAAAATACTCACTCCATCTCCTTCTCACATCACCACTACTTATTATCACCTCCCCATTAGCCCCCTCCATCGATGTTCCCATTTGTTCTCTTGTCTTACGCACTTTATTTACCTCCCTCTAAAACATCTTTTTATTCTCCCCAAAATTTAATGATACTCTCTCACCCCAACTCTCTTTTGCCCTCTCTTTCACTTTTTGCACCTTTCTCTTGACCTCCTGCCTCTTTCTTTTAAACATCTCCCAGTCATTTGCACTTTTTCCCAGCAAAAATCATCCAAATGCCTCTCTCTTCTCTTTCACTAATAATCTTACTTCTTCATCCCACCACTCACTACCCTTTCTAATCTGCCCACCTCCCACGCTTCTCATGCCACAAGCATCTTTTGCGCAAGCCATCACTGCTTCCCTAGATACATCCTACTCCTCCCCCACTCCTCTTATGTCCTATGCTCTCACCTTTTTCCATTCTGCACTCAGTCTCTCCTGATACTTCCTCACACAAGTCTCCTTCCCAAGCTCACTTACTCTCACCACTCTCTTCACCCCAACATTTTCTCTGCTTTTCTGGAAACCACTACAAATCTTCACCTTCGCCTCCACAGGATAATGATCAGACATCCCTCCAGTTGCACCTCTCAGTACATTAACATCCAAAAGTCTCTCTTTCCCGTGCTTATCAATTATCAATTAACACATAATCCAATAACGCTCTCTGGCCATCTCTCCTACTTAACATACATATACTTATGGACATCTCTCTTTTTAAACCAGGTATTCCCAATCACCAGTCGTTTTTCAGCACACAAATCTACAAGCTCCTCGCCATTTCCATTTACAACACTGAACGCCCCATGTACATCAGTTATTTCCTCAACTGCTACTTTACTCACCTTTGCATTCAAATCACCCATCACTATAACCCAGTCTTGTGCATCAAAACTGCTAACACACTCACTCAGCTGCTCCCAACAGTACTTTACTCAACATCCAAAGGATAAAGCAAACCAAACAACATATGATAGGATGAAACTACATTACAAGACATGAAAACACATAAACTTGCAAGAACAAGGAAGCTGATGATGATCAGGTGGTTACTTACTCAACAATACCCATGAAGATAATCAAACAGGTAACAAAGAGTACCTCCAGCATTAGGAGGATAAGGAAGATCATGTAGATATATGACTCCCACTTGTGAAGGAGCCATGCATTGGTTAGACAGTGATGAAGTAACTGGTGCCGGTTGTGAGAAACCATTAATGACAGAGGATGATTATTCTTCCATTCTAAGCCATCTGTGATGAACTGTCGTGCATTTTGAGACAATGCCCCATCTTTCTCTTCAAATGGACTTTTAGCAATCTTCCCAATCGCTGATGAAATTAATAATTCATATGAGATAGATTACTCGTATCAGATAAAATATTTTTGATATTTTATTATTGTAAATCTGAGAATGCTTCCAAGACCTACAGAGGAACACAGTTTGAATACCTGTTGGAATATAGTAGTTGTCTTCAAAAAATCTGAAGTCATAAGTTACACATGGATCTGAATCTGAGCAATTGATACACTTGTCCTGAACTTTCATAGCAAGGCTTGGATGATGTATTACAAGCATCCTGAAGTTCTGACAGTGATGCCCATTTTCTCCTGTGAAACCAGCTTGCCACCACGAACTATCAATGATGGCTTCAGCAGCAGTTCTGTCAATAATACTAGTATTATTCTAAGGTTATGGTTTTTATCAGTTTCACAAGCTACATTTAGGTGACATTTATTTTTTATCAACACAACTGATTCTGCATGTGAATACATAAATAAACACCTTTAACTAATACTGAATTACTTACACCCTGTTTTCACACAATACTGTGTGCATGTATTTATGTAGACACAACATCCTATCTTCTTGGGTCTCCTTGTAGGGCAGATGCGTGAGAAGAAATTTAAACACATTATCATGTTTCTTTTCAAAAGCTCTGTCCAAAGGTAAGTGCCCATTTTGATCTAATTCACAACATGTAGCCTTGGCATTTGCAACCAGTGCCTTACAACACTCTAATGACCCTGCATATGCTGCATGATGTAAAGCTGTAGAGCCAGTATCATCTTTGGCCCGCTGAGGTACACCTTTTTTACAAAGAAACCTCACCACACCAATGTGTCCTTTTGCAGATGCAATATGGAGAGCTGTATGGCCATTTTTATCTACTGCTGTTAAGCGAGCTCCTTTTCGTAAGAGCATCTGACATACATCTGTTGACCCACGTAGAGCTGCCAAATGAAGTGGTGTAGCCTTTGTTTCATTCTCCTGACTAACTTGCACTTCACTTCTTGCAAGTAGTATTTCACAGATACTAGTATATCCTTTATCTGCTGCCAAATGAAGAGGTGTCATTCCTCCAATGCATGAGTCCACTGGTGACGCACCATTTTCAAGCAGGATATGAGCACATTCCACAGCTTCTCGTTTGATAGCAGCATGAAGCGGGGCACAGTCATTATCATCTTTTTTGTCCAGAAGTGCTTTTATAGTAGGAACAGACAATAGATATTTAAGGCATTCTTCTGCATTTTTCTCAGCTGCATAATGTAAGACAGTTTTATTCTTTTTATCTGTTACACTCAGCTTAGCACCTTTTTCTACAAGAATTCTTAAGCAGCCAACTCTCTTTTTACCTGATACTTCAAGAATAGGAGCAATTCCCATCTTATTTTGTGTATTTGGTTGAGATCCCATGTCAAGAAGTTCTGCAACTGTATTTTCAAACCCTCCAATAGCAGCATAATGCAAAGCAGTGTTACCCTCCTTGTCTTTTGCATTGATGTTTGTGTTTGTCAATTTTGCACAGCAGTAGTGATGACCACCCTTTGCTGCCAACATGAGTGGGGTTTTCCCATCTTTCAAAGCAACTTTCAGCTGTTTTTCTTTGTCAGCATCAATGCAGTTAGACATAAGAACCTCACAGGTCTCTGGAAAGCCCTTCTGGGCTGCATAGTGTAATGGCAAATGAAAATTCTTGTCCTGCAGTTTCCAATCTGCACCATTGTCCATCAAAAGCTGCACTACTTTATAATGATTTTCCAGAGCAGCAAGATGTAATGGAGACATTCCTCTTTTATTCTTAACATTCACATTAATATCTGGATGTTTCAGTATCATACTGCATATATCTATTCGTCCTTCTTTTGCTGCATGGTGGAGTGGAGTATCATTAGTTTTGTTAATTATGTTTACCTTCAAATTGTTACATTCAAAAAGTTTTTCACAGATAAAGGAGTGGCCCTTAGTTGCTGCAAGGTGTAATGGAGACTGTTCAGTCCTGTCTTGTGCATTACAGTCAGCACCCTTATCAAGGAGAAGTTCAAGAATATCATGAAAATCATTCTTGGCTGCTATGTGCAGGGCTGTTGAATTAGTCTCTTCATCCTGAACATTAACATCAGCATGTTTCTCAAGCAAACCTTGGCAAGCATCATAGTCATTGTCTTCAACTTTCTGGAGGAGTTCCTCTGTATATTTGCGGGCATTGTTTGTGTCACCAACCCTGTGAAAGAAATAAATACCATATTGTTTATATTATGAAGTATAATGACAATTGGTACATAAGAAACAAAAAAAATATGGAAGCATGAGAGATACAATAATGTTGACATGATTCAGAAAAGATCATAAAAAGCAGGACATGCCAAGATTTGAGAAGATTATGAGGTGCTATTTTGGCTGTCTTAATCATTTTGGAACTAATTTCACTATAGTTGCTGAGCCACCAGTATGGATGAATATTTTCCAACAGTTTTGGTCCAAAATTTTCCACTTGTATTTGAAGGATACCTTACTCCCTTTACTAACTAGAAGAATGCAACTACTTCAAAAAACTTGTCTCTAAACAAAAGGTAACCACCACTAGGGTGACAACTTTGTTAAAAGAATTAGGCATTAACCTTACAAGGAGGTAAGGGTAAGGATCTTAGAGAATCTCAAGCTCAGAGTACACAGCCATAGAGAGAGACTGTTTTATTCATCAAAACTCACATTTCTAACGTTAAAGCAATTGCCCTGTAAAGTTTCTAATCATATAAAAACTGGAAAAATAGTGCTTCCACAAAAGTGAAAAATTACTAAAGTAATATTGCAACTATGTAATAGTTCAAAGTTCAAAATATGCCATGAGGGAACTCTTTACATAAAGTTATATGCAGTAGTCATTCTGTTAAGAGATATCTAATTTCTCCATCAATCAAAAGTTATGTCTTTTTTTCATAATGCAAAAACAACTAGCATGCCCTGAACAAATGTCTGAAGCATCAACTATTATGTTATCATGCAAAGGAACAAAGGAACCGGAAGCATTTCAGAAACACCTGTCATAACGTTCCCTGATAGAAATGGCTCTTTCATAGTGTCGGTTTTGCCTCCTAGGATGTGAAGAACTATCTTCTATGATTACCACATCTGCAAAGAAGCATTCAATCAAATTATCACTGTGTTGATTAAGATAGGACATCTGTAAGAGCAAAGATTAGGTTTATCATAACCCAGGGAATATTCTACCATTATCCCACTTCTACTGCTTAATACAATATATATATCAAACATGAGTATTTTAATACTATCAAAGCATGCAACAAAAATCAAACAGACTCCTTTCACTACTGCTTTCCTTTCTTCTAGTATTTTGAATACTTTCATTAGTAATGCATCATTTCACAAGCAAATATGACGTATGAATGCATTAAGAATTTTAGGTTTTGCTTTTTTTATCACATGACCTTTTATGTTCAGCTTCATGCAGTGACCCAGGCTTATATCAAGTAAGCTTCCACAACACTGAAAACCTATGAACTGTTGATAGGTTAATATTCATTAAAAGATAAATAATACATTTGGAGTTGTCTGTAAATGGATGAAAGAATAAAATGTATGCAAGATAAAAATTTTCTCCTATGAAGTGTTAATAGGCATTTAAACATATACACACTATATACATACACCCACATGGCAAAAAATATATATGTATATCCCTACTGTGGTGAACTATTTTGCACTGACTTGTTCTGGTAGGAAATTTTAAATCTTGTTTGATATTATGTAACACCAAGGCAACCCTTTTGAAAACAAAATCATAACTAAACTGACAAGCCACTTACGAGCTCCATCTTTTGCAGGTTTCTTCTTGTGTCTATGAGCTCCTCTAGAAAACCGTTGTAGGAGAGGTATGTGAGTTTTGTTCTGACCACTCATCCTGAAAACAGTATGTGTTTTATTAGAAACTGATAAACATGGGACATTTTTCTTGTGCATATAGCACATAAATAGAATTTAATCATGTAACCCAAGGACCCCTTTTACTGCACTGCAATCAGTAATAAGGAAATAACAGACTCCTTTGGAGTGAGAAGTCCCTCTATGAGACTGTACTCCTTTTCATTGATTGGCAGTGATATGACTTCCCCCAGTGGTGACTCCCATGCAATGTCAGAGGTATAATAATGATCCGGGGAGCCCTAGGCCGAAAAAATGTAGGAAACATATGGTATATACTTATCTATTTAAAAGTATGTAAGCCATGCCTGTTTCCAACTTTCTGATAATTCAATGTAATGATTAAATCATAAAAGCAATGATTATTTGAGAAATGCCAGATCTCACTTTCAGGGCTCCTCGGACTATCAGGCACTGAAATAATACAGAAAAAATTGGATTATCTTATTTTCAAGGAACCCTATCTATCAGGCCCTAGGACAGTTTAAGAAAAGTATGATCTCATTTTTTGGGGCCCCCTAAATCACTGACCCCTGGGGCCTGCCCATTTCCCACAACCTAATACACCGTTGTGAACTGTAACCTAATGCAGGCATACATACAGGCAGAGTACAGTGACACAGACACACACACACACACACACACACACTCACACACACACACACACTCACTATATATATATATATATATATATATATATATATATATATATATATATATATATATTTCCCTGGGGATAGGGGAGAAAGAATACTTCCCACGTATTCCCTGCGTGTCGTAGAAGGCGACTTAAAGGGAAGGGAGCGGGGGGCTGGAAATCCTCCCGTCTCGTTTTTTTTTTTTTTTTATTATTATTTTCCAAAAGAAGGAACAGAGAAGAGGGCCAGGTGAGGATATTCCCTCAAAGGCCCCGTCCTCTGTTCTTAACGCTACCTCGCTATCGCGGGAAATGGCGAATAGTATAAAGAAAAAAAAAAAAAAAAAAAAATATATATATATATATATATATATATATATATATATATATATATATATAATTTATTCATTTATTATACTTTGTCGGTCTCCCACGTCCGCAAGGAAACAGACGAAAGAATGGCCCAACACACATATGTACATACACGTCCACACACGCACATATACATACATACCTATATATTTCAACGTATATATATATATATATATATATATATATATATATATATATATATATATATATATACACACATATACACAGGTACATAATTCATACTTTTTTTTTTTTTTCATACGATTCGCCATTTCCCGCGTTTGCGAGGTAGCGTTAAGAACAGAGGACTGGGCCTTAGAGGGAAAATCCTCACCTGGCCCCCTTCTCTGTTCCTTCTTTTGGAGAGAAAAAAAAAAAAAATTCATACTAGCTGCCTTTATTCATTCTCGTTGCCACCCCGTCACACATGAAATGACAACCAACCCCCTCTCCACGCAAGCGCGCGAGGTAGCACTAGGAAAAGACAACAAAGGCCACATTCGTTCACACTCAGTCTCTAGCTGTCATGTATAATGTATCGAAACCACAGCTCCCGTTCCACATCCTGGCCCCTACAAAAATTTCTATGGTTTACCCCAGACACTTCACATGCCTTGGTTCAATCCATTGAGAGCACGTCGACCCCGGTATACCACATCGTTCCAATTCACTCTATTCCTTGCACTCCTCTCACCCTCCAGCATGTTCAGGCCCCGATCGCTCAAAATCTTTTTCACTCCATCCTTACACCTCCAATTTGGTCTCCCACTTCTCCTCGTTCCCTCCACCTCTGACACATATACCCTTTTTTTCTTACTTATTCCTGTGGTAGTGAGGTAGCACCTAGAACAGACGGAGAAAGGAAAAATCCACTCACACCCATTCCCTAACTTCCTGAGTAATGCACCGAAACCACAGTTCCCTATCCACAACCAGGCCCCCAGACCTTTCCATGGTTTATCCTGGACTCTTCGCATGCCCTGGTTCAATCCACTGACAGCACGTTGACCCCTGTACACCACATTGTTACAATTCACTGTATCACATGCATGCCTTTCACCCTCCTGCATGTTTAGACTCCGACTGCTCAAAGTCTTTCACTCCATTCTTTAATGTCCAATTAGTTCCCCCCATAAGGTGGCTGGATTGGATGATATTGCAGTTGATTATTTTAAGAAATGGGGTGGATGTGTTGCTGATTGGTTGATTAGGATTTTCAGTGAATGTACGGATCATGGTGAGGTGCTTGAGGATTGATGAAATGTATGTATAGTGCCATTGTATAAAAGCTCAGGGGACAAAGGTAAGAGTTCAAGCTACGGAGGTGTACGTTGTTGAGTGTACTTAGTAAGCTGTATAGGAGAGGGTGAAACGTACAGATCATCGGACTTGGGAGGAGCAATGTGGTCTCAGGAGTGATACAAAATGTGAGGATCAGGTGTTGGTTTTGAAGACTGTATGTAAGAAAAACTTATAGAAACTAAGAGCCTTGTATGTGTCATCGATAGATCTAGAGAGGGCATATGATAGGGACGATAACGATGCCTTGTTTCAGGGACGTCTTGCAAATACATAGTGTAGGGCACGGCTTTTCAATTGGTGGCCCGCGGGCCAAATATGGTTCTTAAGTGGTTTTTCATTGGCTTTTTGACGGAATCAGAATGAAAATAAATTCATGAAATTCGTTTACTTAAGTACTTTCGAAATTTTACATAAATAGATTTTTACTGTGACTATCTGTATTGATCAGCTAAATGAAACATGTGATCAATTGTAATAATAAGTTGAATGAAATGTACTGTTGCCCGCACCAATGTGCATGTAGCTACATTTATGTGTACACTCGTACCAGCGCACATGTTCAATGGCCCTTCCACCAAATTGAGTTTCATAATCCAGCCCTACTCCTACAGTAACTGAATATCCCTGGTGTAGGAGGACAGCTTTTTGAAGCAGTTTAAGACGTGTAGGAGTAGGTAGCGAGGAAAATGAGTGGTTCCAGGTGAAGGTTGGTCTGGCTAAGAGGTGCATGAAGTCACCATGGCTGTTTAAAATGATTATGGATGGGTTGATGAGGGAGGTAAATGCAAAGGTCTTGGACATAAGGGGCGAGTATGCAGTCGGTAAGGGCTGAGGGGGCCTGGGAAGAGGGAAAGTTATTTGCTGATGATAGATTCGAGTGGGAGACTGCAGAACTTGGTATCTGAGTCTGTGAGTGTGTGAAAGGAAGAAGTTGAGAGAAAATGAGAATTAAAAGTACGGTTATAAGGTTTACCTGGAAAAATGAACATGTTAGTTGAGGTTTGTGAGTTTGACTAGATAAAATTTGGAGGGAGCGAAGTATTCTAGTTCCGTAGGAGTGGACATGGCAGCAAATGGAATCATGGAAGAAGTGAGTCTGGTCAATTACCTACATGGAGCTGAGTCACATACAAGTTATTGTAATCGTGGCCATGTAGGACATCCTTTTATAATAACCCATTTACAGATATATATATATATATATATATATATATATATATATATATATATATATATATATATATATATATATATATATAATCGTTACCAAACGTTAATTTAAGCATACTGATGTTACGATCAAAAGCTATGTTTAGAGGTAGGTGAAAAGATGTATGGCTGACTTGAATGCAAATACTTTAATTTCCCTTGCAACCGCACCCTATCCTAGTCTGCATGCTACTCAATGGATTTCAATTCTACATCTGTGTGAATATTTAATGTTATCTTTGCTTACCTAACAATTTTTTTTTTTTTTTTTTCCTTCGTATGGTTCTGGTTGCTGTAGTCTCCACGTGACCACCTTTTCTGAGTCACTTGCATGACTGCAAACGAATACGAAATATCGCGTGTGATCAAGTTGATTCCCCTTGTTCATACCGCCCACACGGAAACCACAGGGTTCTGGTTGCAGACAGCGTCTCTCCTAGCCAGAGATGCTTACTGCAATATTTTTGAACTTTTTCCCTTAACTTTACTGTTTATAAAGCGATTTACTGTTTTAATTATGCCTAATAGTCATGTACGAACTAGGACGGGAGATGGCTTCTTAGATACTTGCCGTTATTAGCTGATGAAGAGTCAATCATTTCTGAGGCTAATCTGTTGAATTGGGTTTAGATGGTTACTGTATCTACTTTATTATTGTTTTCCAACACCTCAGGAACTGGAAAGTATTATGGATTTGAGTTATATCCCTTGCGCAATAGTTCAGTTTGGAACCTAATTTTTTTTTTTTATTTTTTGCTTTGTCGCTGTCTCCCGCGTTTGCGAGGTAGCGCAAGGAAACAGACGAAAGAAATGGCCCAACCCACCCCCATACACATGTATATACATACGTCCACACACGCAAATATACATACCTACACAGCTTTCCATGGTTTACCCCAGACGCTTCACATGCCCTGATTCAACCCACTGACAGCACGTCAACCCCGGTATACCACATCGCTCCAATTCACTCTATTCCTTGCCCTCCTTTCACCCTCCTGCATGTTCAGGCCCCGATCACACAAAATCTTTTTCACTCCATCTTTCCACCTCCAATTTGGTCTCCCTCTTCTCCTCGTTCCCTCCACCTCCGACACATATATCCTCTTGGTCAACCTTTCCTCACTCATTCTCTCCATGTGCCCAAACCATTTCAAAACACCCTCTTCTGCTCTCTCAACCACGCTCTTTTTATTTCCACACATCTCTCTTACCCTTACGTTACTTACTCGATCAAACCACCTCACACCACACATTGTCCTCAAACATCTCATTTCCAGCACATCCATCCTCCTGCGCACCACTCTATCCATAGCCCACGCCTCGCAACCATACAACATTGTTGGAACCACTATTCCTTCAAACATACCCATTTTTGCTTTCCGAGATAATGTTCTCGACTTCCACACATTCTTCAAGGCTCCCAGAATTTTCGCCCCCTCCCCCACCCTATGATCCACTTCCGCTTCCATGGTTCCATCCGCTGCCAGATCCCCTCCCAGATATCTAAAACACTTTACTTCCTCCAGTTTTTCTCCATTCAAACTCACCTCCCAATTGACTTGACCCTCAACCCTACTGTACCTAATAACCTTGCTCTTATTCACATTTACTCTCAGCTTTCTTCTTTCACACACTTTACCAAACTCAGTCACCAGCTTCTGCAGTTTCTCACATGAATCAGCCACCAGCGCTGTATCATCAGCGAACAACAACTGACTCACTTCCCAAGCTCTCTCATCCCCAACAGACTTCATACTTGCCCCTCTTTCCAAAACTCTTGCATTCACCTCCCTAACCACCCCATCCATAAACAAATTAAACAACCATGGAGACATCACACACCCCTGCCGCAAACCTACATTCACTGAGAACCAATCACTTTCCTCTCTTCCTACACGTACACATGCCTTACATCCTCGATAAAAACTTTTCACTGCTTCTAACAACTTGCCTCCCACACCATATGTTCTTAATACCTTCCACAGAGCATCTCTATCAACTCTATCATATGCCTTCTCCAGATCCATAAATGCTACATACAAATCCATTTGCTTTTCTAAGTATTTCTCACATACATTCTTCAAAGCAAACACCTGATCCACACATCCTCTACCACTTCTGAAACCACACTGCTCTTCCCCAATCTGATGCTCTGTACATGCCTTCACCCTCTCAATCAATACCCTCCCATATAATTTACCAGGAATACTCAACAGACTTATACCTCTGTAATTTGAGCACTCACTCTTATCCCCTTTGCCTTTGTACAATGGCACTATGCACGCATTCCGCCAATCCTCAGGCACCTCACCATGAGTCATACATACATTAAATAACCTTACCAACCAGTCAACAATACAGTCACCCCCTTTTTTAATAAATTCCACTGCAATACCATCCAAACCTGCTGCCTTGCCGGCTTTCATCTTCCGCAAAGCTTTTACTACCTCTTCTCTGTTTACCAAATCATTTTCCCTAACCCTCTCACTTTGCACACCACCTCGACCAAAACACCCTATATCTGCCACTCTATCATCAAACACATTCAACAAACCTTCAAAATACTCACTCCATCTCCTTCTCACATCACCACTACTTGTTATCACCTCCCCATTTGCGCCCTTCACTGAAGTTCCCATTTGCTCCCTTGTCTTACGCACTTTATTTACCTCCTTCCAGAACATCTTTTTATTCTCCCTAAAATTTAATGATACTCTCTCACCCCAACTCTCATTTGCCCTTTTTTTCACCTCTTGCACCTTTCTCTTGACCTCCTGTCTCTTTCTTTTATACATCTCCCACTCAATTGCATTTTTTCCCTGCAAAAATCGTCCAAATGCCTCTCTCTTCTCTTTCACTAATACTCTTACTTCTTCATCCCACCACTCACTACCCTTTCTAATCAACCCATCTCCCACTGGAACCTAATCTAACCCGTTAAGAAAATTCCACCTTAGGCCATGAAAACTTAGTATATTTTTTTTTTCATATATTTTTATTAGATAATTTCACGCATTTATCATTCCATCAACAATAACTAACATTGTTATCATCACATCTCCAGTAACTATTCTACACTGTAGTCAACAGGAGGTCCCAGGAACTCCATTCTGGTTCTAGTGTTACACCTGGACGTGCATGGATCATTCTTACAATGAGTGTTACCACCTCTCTAATTAATTAGAAACTCGTTTAACTCTGACCCTTCTGTTTGCCTTTTCCATGTTCAACACATTTTTTTGTCATACTTCAATAGCCACTTTTCTGTTAACTGTAACGGTATATTTAGGTCCTCCTGGTAGCCAAAGAAATTAGCAGAGTGCAGGATATGACAAAGGTGTGGGAAAGGGTGCTGAATATGTTTAAACAGGGTGTGTGGCTGGGTATTGGGTGTGAGCGAGGTGTGTGGCTGGGTACTGGGTGTGAGCGAGGTGTGTGGCAGGGTACTGGGTATGAGCAAAGTGTGTGGTAGGGTACTGGGTATGAGCGAGGTGTGTGGAAGGGTACTGGGTATGAGCGAGGTGTGTGGCAGGGTAAAGGATATGACCACGGTGTATGACAAGGTGCTGGATATGGAGAGGGTGTGTTTAAAGGGTGGTGGACATGACTAGGGTGTGTGACAGGGTGATGGGTATGACCAGGGTACGTGGCTGGGTGCTGGGTATGAGGCGTGAGTGTGGCAGAATGCTAGAAGAGTAATGGGGAAGTATATGGGTGATGGGATGACCAGAGTATATGAGGGTAATGGAGATGAGCAGTGTGTGACAGGAAGATAAGTCACCTTGGTGTATGGCATTGCAGAATGTGACACGGTGATATCAAGCGATGAAGGCTGCTAAGATGTTGGGTCATGGCGGTGAAAAGCGCGTGACAGGTTACTAGGAATGAACAGGATGGGTGATAGGGTGTCTTAGATGACCAGGGTGTTAGAAAGCTTGCTGAACGTGAACACTGGATAATTCTACACCGGTGGGCCTCTATGTGATCAGGATGCGTGATCGAGCGCTTAATGTGGCCATGGGTGGGCGGCAGGGTGCCAGGAGGGACAAGGTGGCCTGTGTGGACGGCAGGGCGCTGGGAGGAAGGTAACAAAAGCTAGGGACTCAGAGACCGACTCGTTCCTTCGATCGGGTGGTGGCTGTCACCGTCATCACACGCAGGTGACGCCCTGTTTCTTCACACAAAACAATTTTATGCATATTACCGAAAACGAAATTGATACATAAAAAGGACTTGAAAAAACTTTGCACGAGTTCATTCTGTACAATAATGAGTTTGTGGGAATTCTACGATTTTGACAGCGTATACAACAAAATAGCGTGAAAGAACAAAGTATTTGTTAATATAAAAACTTAGATCATTATAAAAATGTGTTCCCAGGCAAAAATAAAAATGATGCCTAAGAACTACATCAAACTGTAAAGATGAAACTAGTTTCTTTCTTTGATAAAGAAAATTAATGAAATGTTGTCTTACCTTTTCAACTGACGGAAATGCTGAAATGGATGTCACAACTTCCTCTCTAAGTATATCAACTGTTCTCTCTTCTTGATTTATAACAAATCACTTTCTTTCAATATTACAGAATGAGTGTTTCTCCCTTCGATCTCCCTCGCCGGCCACCTAAGCACTAGGAATTTAACACATGAACTGCGACTAAAGAATCCTGTACGACATTTTGCCCGGCAGCTCCTAGAAACGTCAGTTACCAGCTTCATGTAATGAACATTATTTCTCTCTTTGTTTAGATGTATGAAACCATATACAGATACCAATTAATGTCAGCCGATTAATGATGAGATGCTGGCCACATGATAAAACGAAAACAGTCCGTTAAGAACTGATGATGGGATTGTCCCTGCATATTGCTTGCCAGACGTAATACAATCCCGTGGCTGATGGCGCCGTCAGTCGTGCGGTTACTTGCTAACGTATGATATTCTTTGTTGTTTTCATGAATGGAATGATGTTATTGTAAAAAAAAAAGATTCCTTCTGATATTTTTGTCGTTAGGTCTATGCCCGTGTCAGCTTTGTGAACAATGAAGTGGGTTATTCTCTCTGTATTTTTCTGAACTTTGTGTTTACCAAACATGAAAAGTGATAATGTGAATGAAAAAAAAAAAAAATACATGAACCTAGATCACAGGGTTCTGAGTGGGAAGACCAGCGAGGGATCTGCTGGTGGCAACGTTAGGTCCCTGACTCACACTACGAAATGAAGTGGCCTTGGGTAAACCCGCCTTTAGGTCTTAATTTGTTCTTTGATACGACTGTTATGTGTAATGTTTCCCCAAGGGACGATAGAATGAGTAAGAATTTCAAAGTACGTATATATACCTCCATCAGTAAATGACAATACCAATTCGGAAGATAGTTTATGAGGACCGGAAATTTCAGTCTAATTACCATCGCTTGGGAAAAATTAACCTTAAGGCATTCTTAGCCTAGAGTTCAGAATCTAACTCTTGTAATATATAATGAATGAGTTAGCATGTAGAGGGTTTATAAAATTCAAGAACAAATAGATTTTCACGGATGTATTACAGAATAACCTGCACGATGTCAATATGTATATACGTAATATATATATATATATATATATATATATATATATATATATATATATATATATATAGATAGATAGATAGATAGATAGATAGATAGATAGACAGATACACTAGCCTAAGCCAGGTACCATTTTACCGACCAACCCCCAGGGGTGGATGATGGATGTTAGTGTCTGTAAGTAAATGAATGCTAAAGAAAATTGAAACTTGTTTGTGTATTTAGGGGGGGACTTAAAGTTAAGGATGATAACGTTCGTGTATAAGAGGGACTTGAAGAAGGGTGTCTCTAGACGAAGGGCACATGGAGAAAATGAAGGAAGATATAGGTTTGAGATTGATGGAGGTCAGGGAAATAAGCCAGTTGTTTGCTGATAACACAGCACCGGGGACAGAATCAAGTGAGAAACTGCAGAAATTGGTGACTGACTTTGGAAGACCGCGTGGAAGAAGGAAGTTGAGAGGAATTGTAAATAAGATCAATGTTATAGATGGACAGGTGAACTAAGGTGAAAGTTTGATGGGAGAAAATCTGGGAAAGTGGTGTTTTAGATACGTGGAAGTAGACATAACAGCGAATGGAATAAAGAAAGCGGAAGTGCGTCATAGGTTTAGTGAGGGAGGCGAAGAGTAGTGGAGCATTGAGAAATGTGTGGAAGGAGAGACCGTTATCTGAGAGGATGAAAATAGGTATGTTTGATGGTATAGTAGTTCCAACGATGTTCTTTAGATGCGAAGCATAGACTAGAGACGAGGATATACGGAGAGTGGATGTGGTGGAAATGAAATGTTTTCGGGATAATACGTTGTGTGATTTGGATCGATCGAGTAAGATACGAAACGGTTAGAGAGAGAGAGAGAGAGAGAGAGAGAGAGAGAGAGAGAGAGAGAGAGGTAATTTTTTGCACAGTTTTATCTTATCACTGCTGTTATCGCGCCCTAGCCATTATCGTTGAGAACGTGTGGGTGGTTCAAGTCATGTGAAAATGCAATTTCCGGACGGTCATCTGCCCACTTAACCCCTTCTTATATATTTTAGACACGTTAGTAAATACTGAACTCCCATTCTCTTTCGAGTATTTCCTCCCTTCTTCGTTTTGTTATTATCTGAAGAACGATGTCACATGTAGAATGCAATCCCAAAGTGGACACATTTCTACCGGACAACTTATCACTCAAAACCAATATCTATAAATCTGTAAATTGTATTTTTGCAGGCCAATGTATTTTAGTATCACATCATTATATATACATGAGGTCCTGAAATAGTGACAGGACCATCAAGCAGGTCGGAAATCATTCATACCTTATTCCATCATGCATAGTAGACGTGGTGTCTCATGACTGGTATACAAGATCGCCATACTGTCCTGCCTCCGTACGAAATTAATCGATTGCATGATAGATAATTGAACTTTGCGTACGATGAAGTAGTTAAGGATCTGTATGATAGATAATTGTACTGTACGTACGATAACTTAGTTAAGGATCTGTATGATAGGTGATTGTACTGTACGTACGATAACTTAGTTAAGGATCTGTAAGATAGATAATTGTACTGTACATACGATATTAGTTAAGGATCTCTATGTTAGATAATTGTACTGTACGTACGATATTAGTTGAGGATCTGTATGATAGACAATTGTACTGTACGTACGATAACTTAATTAAGGATCTGTATGATAGATAATTGTACTGTACGTACGATAAATTAGTTAAGGATCTGTATGATAGATAACTGTACTGTACGTACGATAAATTAGTTAAGGATCTGTATGATAGGTAATTAGACTGTACGTATGATAACTTATCTTAGTTAAGGCTCTGTATAATAGATAATTGTACTATACGTTTGATATCTTAATTAAAAGGATCTGTCAAGTGGAAAACAAATTTCGTAAGGCTAATAAAGTACCCATCTATCTGTTTCTATATCTAACTTGTCTTTGTCTCCGTTTATGGCTTTTGCAGAAAATAATCGTAATGTAAGACTGAGGTCAGTTATAATATCGCTCAACCTTGACGTTAAATATCCTAATAAATTGAAAGACAGAACTGCCAAATAACATGAATGAAAACCATTTTGTCTATTCTTGTGCTTGTGTTATTTACGTGTTGTATCTATACGTGTTTTCTCATTTGTTTCTGATATTTTTTTGTATGTGCGTAGGAATTTCTTGTATACGCTTTGTGAATATTTATACATGAGTGGGTTTGTAACGAGCAGTGGAAATACTATATCATTCTAACCTACAAGTCTCTAGTGCACTGAAGATCACACTACAGGTGTGCATACATACATACAAATCTTATATGTTAAATCTAATGGCCATTAATATGGATACATATTACTTTCAAAAAGGTACATTGCCGCTAGAGTCAAATCTCTTGCACCATATTCGTATAAACAGTGGCAGGCGCTCCTTGTCGAACGTATTGGGAGGAAGTCGCAGACGAATCAAGGTTGTTCAGAACGTTTTTCAGGAAAATTATGTTGAAAATAGCTCGAGTCGTTGAGACGGGCACGGGTGAGGTGAGGTGTTGGCTCGTTGCCAGAACCAGCCCACGCCTCCCTCACCACTGCTCACGGCCCGGTGGAGGTAGTATTAATGCTAGGACTGAAAAACATATTCTCTTTCCTTCAAAGCAAGATCCTCACCATATTTATATATTTTTTTTCTCAATTTAAAACTGTATGTAGAGTTGTGATAGGATTCATTGGAAAGATTACGCTTTGAATTGTTCACTGGAAACCATATGCCAACGATCACTCGCTGTTCAATGAACTTTAGTGACTGACTGTTTTCGCCAAGCAACATTGCTCCAGTCGCCCATAATTCCAGTATATCAGGATCTAAGTAACCTGTTAAATGCCTGCTAATGCTACCAGAATTATGTCAACATAATGATATTAAAAGAATATGAATAAAGGATATTCTTCCTAGGAGCCCGCTACTCCTACATTAGCAAGGAGTGCCCGTCAGACTATTGTGTAAATTATCTGCCATCCCGCCCCTGTACTTTGACGAAATGGAAGTGGAAGTCAAACGAAGTCAGGCGAACAGTGTATCACTGGAGAACAGCAGGCGAACAGTGTATCACTGGAGAACAGCAGGCGAACAGTGTATCACTGGACCCCCCAAAAAGCTGATTATCTTCAGGTGTGGAACGTCTGTTCACAGGTTCAGCGACGCGCCCACTCACTGTGAGGTGTGGCAGGCCAACCATTGCCTGATCCTGCGGACGCCGTAAATCGACCGACACATCTCGGTAATATCTGTATAATCTGAACATGTAAATCAATCTATTTATTTTTTTCTTTTACCGTGGCATATAAGGTAACTGTATACTACAGGTTATGAAGTGCTTAGATGACAAACTCCTTTCAGCGTAAAAATGATTCAAAACGCCACACCAGTCTGGTTCTGCAGCAGTTTGTGCCACACACGTCAGACCACAGTAGGGATAACATAGAGTCGTATGACACGTCAAGATGGAATTTATACTTTTGGAATTTCTTTGCTTCTACGACACTAGACCATATCTGAAATGTGTTTCATTTAAAAATGCCGACCATGACTGTTTCTTATTGTTGAACTTGTGTTCACTAGTACTGAATGTTTGCTGATACTCATGTAAATATTATTACACCTTTTTCTCTCGAACATCATAACCGGTATGAGAATTACTAGAACCACTTCAACCATAGCGCCAGTCTCTTATGGACATGATTTGCAGAGATCCCATTCGTGGTGCCAGATATTTAGGAACTTTAAAAGACGGAACAATAGTTGTAGGAGCGCTGCCGGAACAGACCTAAAATGAGCCAATGATGAAGACAAAGCAAGTACATAAACGCACGGTGGACGTGGCTGGCTTCCTGAGCGGTTAAATAAATTACGGGAAAGTTTTCCGACGCTGGAAGAAAATCCAAAACTAAGGAGACAAAGGTGGGCAAGACAAGCTCTCGGAGGACTGAGGAAATGTGGGTGTGAACGTAAGTAAGCAAGCACAGGAGTGGTCCTCTGTGGCTGGTCCCTGCTGGTAAGGTCCGGGCCACACGGGTCCGTGTGCCGATGCCAGTGAGCAGGGTGTCATAACCTAATAAACCAGCTATATAAACTGGTGTTCATCGTCCATAGCGAGCTAGGGCGATATCTTTCTGTGGACGTCCTGTGTCTTCGTAAATAACCCTGGAATTCCCACTGACGAGGCATAACCACTGGGTCCGTGCCAGTGGCAAGCAAGAGCCATTAGATTCGTCCACTGATGAAGGAGAACCATTGGGTTCGTGCAAGGGGGAGGTGGAGGCATCGGGTTCGTCTTGGTGACTAGGCAGAGCACTATGGTTCGTCCCAGGGGTGAGAGAGAGAAAAAAGCTAAGAATATAAGAGGGAGACAGAGAGATTTTAGTGACTGTCTATCAGTCCTGTATATCACCCTTGATATTCTACATATGTCCCTCAGTCAGTGTCTTTAAACCTCTCATTAAAACGTATTTATTAGAGGCTATTTCTTCCAGCGCCATGAATTGTCATAACCTGAATGACATGCAGTATTCAGAGCCATTCTTCCGTGCATTCGTTTCCAGGAAGCATATCTCGTACCATCACTAGACACAATACTTAAAGCTGGCCAAGCTTTAACTGACGTCATGCGAAACATAAACACGCATTATTCAATGGTTCTTGCAGGGTACTATCCGTGGGTACTGTCCGTCGGTTTGTCTATATTTTTTTCTTGTTTTTGTCTCTCGTGAATTAAATCATTTGTCCCAACACGGCAGAAGAAAACACGTTATTCATCTGTATGTAAGTCCGAGCCAGTTTAGCTGATGACTAATGTTGTACAAGATCGTAACTCATTTGTTCCACTCGATTCTTGTAGTCGCGCCTCTCTCTCTCTCTCTCTCTCTCTCTCTCTCTCTCTCTCTCTCTCTCTCTCTCTCTCTCGGAAGAAGGGACTGTCTTTCCCCTTGATAAATTTCTTTTACAGTGTTGTTAGCCAAGCCTTTCTTCCTCTTTGTTTCTTTTACAGTGTTACAAGCTAAGCCTTTCTGCCTCTTTGTGAGCGACATGTCGCGAGGGGAATGTCAGTGCGACGAGTGCTCGCAAATTCTCCTCAGCTTACCCTGTGGTCGTACTGTCACTCACGCAAGATCGTACACGCAAATATCTTCAAAAAAAAAAGCAGTTAGAACTATAGACATTCTATTAATTCGTACTGATAGATAAGAATTTGCACAACAATCAGTGCTAACCAGAGTTGATATAAAGGTGATTCGGAGCCTTGTAGGTTTGAAGACCAGGTGTTCACTGTTCCATTTGATGTACTCAGATCAAGGAACTGTCTTACAGTTTATGGGCTTCCAGTGGTAAAGTTGTTATCCTTGCTGACCGTGAGGCACGCACGGGCCCACATGGGTTCCTAGTCTTGGGGTTTTGGCAGCCGGTCCGCAACCAACCCAGCTTTTCATCCTCCACTCGAGTCTAGCTCTGAACAAATCTAACTAAAAAGTGAAATGCAGAGAGATTATAGATATTACTCGTACAGCGCAAAATGATGACTTGCCTCGTGAGAAACTACTAGGATGATTACTGGCCAGAGACACGTGATGTTGATATGCCAGTGCGAGTGAGGAAATCTAGGTAACAAAACAGTGTTAGTAGCCATCTTTAAGCTCATTACAACAAGGGCGGAGAAATGCGTTGTCTTAACTGTGGTTCGTTGAATGTTAATGACCACACCTAGAGACTTGTCATCGGTGAAATTCACTGGCAAGTCATGTGAAATTCATAGTGAGAACGTAACGTACCTGCAAATATTGGAAGAAAAAAAAAAGACTTTCAAAATCTGAGTAATGGATTACACATACCCGTATTTCACATTGTGGGGTCCGCTTTCATTACACAAAGCCTGGGGCGTGGATCGATGTGACCCAACTACCACTGAGTTGTTGGATAGAAAAAATAGAAAAAAAGTTTGTTTTTTCGTAGTTTGACGATGTTTGAGAGTGTTCACATCAGGGACTTGACGGAGCATAAAAGACATTCAAATTAATTTGCCATTTCGGTTTGTGAATTTTACGTTAAAATTGTTTCAGTATCATATGACTCGTTAATAAATCACTGAAATGTTTCTGCTGCTAAAGTCTTTCTCGTCCGAACGTGTTATCGTTCCCGCCTACCGCGCAAAAGGTCCTGGGTTCGAGTCCTGGCTGTTGGAAAGTATTATGTGTTCTATGAAAGTGTGCGTTCAGTGTATTAGTATCGTATATATAACATTTCGCGCTGACTTTACCTTCTGTGCCTGTTATTTAGATCAGCATTTGTGCATCTCTCATCCTATCCAACGTCTCCTCTCCCTAATCATGAATTTATTCACCCCTTTTCCCTATCCCATTAATATATGAAAATATATGAATGCTAATGACTAATGACAGTTAAACTAAACGGTGTATGATTATGGACGCCAACAAACTTCATCGACAGTATTTTGATTTTCTGAGAAAAGTATCTTTGAACTTACTTTCTTGAGCTGGTTGAAGTATCATGATCTTAGTTTACAAACACATTCCCGATACCCAAATTTCTTACTGTGTTTTATGTGGAGAGACGTGATCTGTGTTAAGCGTCACTTAGATTAGAAAATGCAATATCTCATAAACAGATACTGATATATCCACTTTACCTTTGGTGATTCCAGGAAACTCCTGCTGTCACTCGAGACAGAGCTCTCTTTTTTGTTCCTTCGCCATAAAATTCATCACCAGGTATTAAATCTGATCTAACTTCGCTTAGCTGTTCTACGAAGTGGCCATGAAAGATGACAATACTCTTTAGCGGGAACAAATGGCATTCTTACCAAGTCGTACATTTTCTTCTTGTTTAAGTTTGGGAGGTATATCTGAAAATAACCTTATAACTTGGGTGGTATGTAAATATGAGTCTCTGAATTTTAGTTTGAAGAGAAACGCCAATACCAGTCAGGAAAGGCAAGTAAACATATCTGAATTTCCTCTTTATAAAGTTTTTGGCAATGCTTGAGGCTTGTATTTGAAACTGTATTATCCGTCAGCGAAATATTAGTGTTTTACTCTTCTAATGAAACGTTCATTTTTCATTCTTTCAAAGACATCACCCTGATAGAACCCCCACTATTTTGTCAAAAATGAGCAGCCAAAACTGAGCTTTTACCATTCAGAATATCTCGAGTTCAGTCTTCTGTTTCGTAAAAGGTTTGGATTGTATATAGTACAAGTCCTGGCCAAGAGCGTGACGAGGCTCCACAAACCCACGTCAGAACTTGGCCTCGGGAAAAGCTACCGTATTTCCGTGTGATATTCTCGTGGGCTTACTGTGTGGGAGGAGAGCTACTAAATGTCATGAGGAATTTTTATTGGGAGGGTAAAGCGCCGTGTGCGTGTAGGGAGGGAGGAAAGTGAGTTGTTCCAGGTGAAAGTGGCTCTGCGTCAAGGTTGTGCGATGTTGCCATGGCTCTTTAATCTGATTACGGATGGGGTGGTGAGGAAAGTAAATACTAGGGTCTTGGAGCAAGGGGCGGGTCTACGCATGCTGGGGATGGCGGCATCTGGGAGTAACCTGAGGTTTGGAGTGCGTGTGAAAAGAGGAAGGTGAGAGTAAATGTGATTAAAAGAAAAAAAAAAAGAGGTTTATTAGGGAACGAAATCGGGTGCTTTGTAAGTGAAGTTGGACGGGGAGGGCCTGGAGAATGTGGCGTGGACATGGCAGCGGATGGAACCATAGGAGATGAAGTGAATCATACGATGGAACAGTGGAGGCTAAAGGCCTGGGTGATTGAGGAGTGCATGGATGGGGAGGTCAGTTTCCGCTAGGGCAAAGATGGGTCATGTTGAAAGGTGTAAGTAGGTGTTGTATGGACGCGTCTTGGTCCCTTTAGGCAAGAGAACGGAAGAGGGTGGACTTGTGAGGGATGAGATAGATGCCTGAAGATATCGTATGATGTGAGGCAGTTGATCACGTAAGGAATGACGGTGTGTGTGTGTGTGTGTGTGTGTGTGTGTGTGTGTGTGGTAGGCGCAAGCAAGTCTGACAGATGGGTGTGTTGTGTGGAGGCGGGCTGGACGCCACAGACCTTCCAGTCAGTCAGTCGGAATGGTTGGTGGAGGGTGGTTGGTCGCGGTGGTCTTGGCTCACACTGCACTGTCTCTCTCACGTGAGTACACCTCACTCACCTCTTTCTCAAGCATTGCCATTTGATTAAGGTTGCGTACCTTCTATACTTGAGATGAAAGATTCGCCCATGAGCATGATAGCACGACCCTTGAACTCAACGACACGACCATTTGGCATGATGACCTGACCTTTGACCTGACCCTAAAGAGTCAGGTCAAAGGTCAGATGACCATACCCAAGGGTCGTACCGACGGATCATTTGTGGTATTCACGGGAGGTCGATGTTCCTCGTTACTCATTCATGGGTATAGGATTCTTTCCTGACTCATCGCTAATCCTAGCCACTCCTAACCAGCAGGCGGACGGCACACTCATGGCCACTCCAGTGGGGCTGGAACTCACCAGGAGTTACCAGAGAGACAAAATTTCGTGTTGTAAAGAATAACATCCGACAATGTATGTTTAATGTGTATTGTGCAACATACATGTGTTGAATATTAACCTCCTGAGCACGACGGATCTAATCTTAAACACGACCTTGAGGCACAATGGCACGGATCCTTTGGTATCATGGGAAAACCCTTGACCTGACCCTTGAAGGGTCAGGTCAGAGGTCACCGCACCATACCTAAGTGCCCTACCATCTTCCTAAAGGTCGCACTATCGTGTATCGTTTACATACCAAAGCTGTCTCAGTCTTAGACCGTATTAAACATTGCTTTTACCCTATAATCTGGATTTTCCTCTTTTTTTTATCTGCGAAAGATATCTGTCTGAAGAACAGATGACATTTTACACCAGGCTATGCCAACAGGTGTTATTACTAGGATGCGAACCCACGACCAAACATTACCAGACGAGAAGTGCATAGCTCCTCAGCCAAGACCGCCACTAACGTATCTCATGAACGTAGTGGTATGATCTGCCTTCCTGTGGCCATTTATACTCTAGGTATGTATGACGTGAGTAGTGTCTAGTATATCTGTGGTTGGTGTCTTCCTTTTGTCTGTGATGGGTGCTGTTTAGTATGTCTGTTATGAGGGCTTTTTAGTTGTCTGTGGTGAGTGCAGTCCACTATGTCTGTGTTGGATGCCCTCCAGTCTGTGGTGGGTGTCCTCCAGCCCGTGGTGGGTGCCCTCCAAATTGTAGTGGGTGCCCTCCAGTCTGTGGTGGGTGCCCTCCAGTCTGTGGTGGGTGTCCTCCAGTCTGTGGTGGGTGCCCTCCAATTTGTAGTGGGTGCCCTGCAGTCTGTGGTGGGTGCCCTCCAGTCTGTGGTGGGTGCTACAAGAGTTTGTAAATGATGCTGGCCCATTATGGGTGCTTTCCAGTATGTCTTTGGTGTGTCTTCCCTCATTATATTTGAGATGGACGCTGCTCTAGTATGTCTGTGGGGTCTAACTCTCATTATATCTGTGGTGCATGCTTCCCCAGCATGTCTGTGGTGGGTGCCGCACCAACATGTCTGTGATGGGCGATCTTTGGTATATATTTGTGCTGTTTTCTTCTCAGATGTCTGTGTTGGGTGCTTCCGATATGTCTGTGGTGGGTACTGTTCAGTATGTCTGTGGTGGGTGCTGTTCAGCATGTTTGTGGTGGATGCTGTTCAGTATGTGTGTGGTGGGTGCTGTTCAGCATGTGTGTGGTGGGTGCTGTTCAGTATGTGTGTGGTGGGTGCTGTTCAGTATGTTTGTGGTGGGTGCTGTTCAGTATGTCTGTGGTGGGTGCTGTTCAGTATGTTTGTGGTGGGTGCTGTTCAGTATGTTTGTGGTGGGTGCTGTTCAGTGTGTCTGTGGTGGGTGCTGTTCAGTATGTGCGTGGTGGGTGCTGTTCAGCATCTTTGTGGTGGGTGCTGTTCAGTATGTGTGTGGTAGGTGCTGTTCAGCATCTTTGTGGTGGGTGCTGTTCAGTATGTCTGTGGTGGGTGCTGTTCAGTGTGTCTGTGGTGGATGCTGTTCAGTATGTTTGTGGTGGGTGCTGTTCAGTATGTTTGTGGTGGGTGCTGTTCAGTATGTGTGTGGTGGGTGCTGTTCAGCATCTTTGTGGTGGGTGCTGCTCAGTATGTGTGTGGTGGGTGCTGTTCAGCATGTTTGTGGTGGGTGCTGTTCAGTATGTCTGTGGTGGGTGCTGTTCAGTGTGTCTGTGGTGGATGCTGTTCAGTATGTTTGTGGTGGGTGCTGTTCAGTATGTTTGTGGTGGGTGCTGTTCAGTATGTGTGTGGTGGGTGCTGTTCAGCATGTTTGTGGTGGTTGCTGTTCAGTATGTCTGTGGTGGGTGCTGTTCAGTACGTCTGTGGTGGGTGCTGTTCAGTGTGTCTGTGGTGGGTGCTGTTCAGTATGTGTGTGGTGGGTGCTGTTCAGTATGTGTGTGGTGGGTGCTGTTCAGCATGTTTGTGGTGGGTGCTTCCCCACATGTTTGCGGTTGATGCTTTTTTGATATATATTTGGTTTGTGTTCCCCAGTACATCTGTGGTACGTGGTTTACCCAGTGTCTTTGGTGGATGTTTCCCCAGTATGTCTGTGGTGGGTGCTCGCCCAAGATTTATATGTGTGCCTCACTTATGGTACTGACTGATCAATAGAATGTCAGTGCCTGAAGAGCTCTAAGTCTGATGACATACAAGGCCGTTCTAGGAACTTTAACAAAACTAATGTGAACATTTCGACACCACAGTATGTTTTCCTAATGCCTCAACCACACGTTTGTATGGCCATATTTACCACCAACTCTCAAAATAATGAAAAGCTTTACCTTCTAAATTTGTGCTGGAGTTAAAATGACTTTTTTTTTTCTTAATGTCCAAGTGGCTAGGACTTAAATGAAACCTAAAAAAGGGTAAGCAGATTGGCTAATAAGTAATGAGGAGGAGCACACTCGACATGGGAATATTCAACTTACTTTTAGCAACAAATGAGGATCTTGTTTACAATGTTGATAGCAAAGAATAATTTATGTCGGCGGTCGCTGACAAATCACCAGATTCTAGATTCACGAACTGTAATGATTTTTGCGCTGATCTCGACACGATGACATAGTCAAGGGAAATGATACGGACGTTTGCCTAGGAAAAGTTCAAGTAAGATATTGAAAGATGAATCAAAGAACACATAATCCGGTGCGTAGCAGATGCCCAATTTACAGAATTAAGCCAAAATGGTGGAACAGTGTTACAAAGAATTACTTCTTGTGTAAGAAAATAGCATTTCAGAAACTTGGAAAGATTAGTGGCTAAGATCGTAGGGTATTTCATATAAAATCATAGAATACTAACGTCTTATATGTCAAGGGAGAGTGTTACCGGAGCGTCTATTGTAGAAAATAGCAAAACAAACCCTACAGAATTTCATCATGATGTTAGAAGTGAGAGAGTTATTTCCCCAGTTAATTACTCTAACAATTACAGAAGACAGTGGTTTGTTGAAGATAATGAAGGAATGGCAAAGATTTTTCATTGTATTTACCGTTGAAATCGCAGCTCATGTCCTAGGCACCGACCCTCTGCTAGCAGGGATGAACTTTTTGCAACATGTTGACTTAAACGGTCAGGATATACCGTCATCATAAGATGAAATAGAAAAGAAAATACGGCCTATGCTGGTGTGAACAACAATAAAGGAGGGAGGGGGACAATTAAGCGCTTGACTTTTCCGTAAGTCACTTGCTTTGTACAGAGAAAGTTCCAAATGTGTGACCGAATTAGGCAAAATGATGTCCCTTCACACGACTGTTGGCATATGGAATGCTCTCGTAATAGGAATATTGGAAGAAACAAAGGACATTTTTCTAATTCACACGTACCTGGCTATAACCCCAGAGCAAAACAGTATTTGCGTCTTCATAGGCTACACGTTTTTTTTTTTTTTTTTTTTTTTTTTTGCTTTGTCGCTGTCTCCCGCGTTTGCGAGGTACCGCAAGGAAACAGATGAAAGAAAGGGCCCAACCCACCCCCATACACATGTATATACATACGTCCACACACGCAAATATACATACCTACACAGCTTTCCATGGTTTACCCCAGACGCTTCACATGCCCTGATTCAACCCACTGACAGCACGTCAACCCCGGTATATCACATCGATCCAATTCACTCTATTCCTTGCCCTCCTTTCACCCTCCTGCATGTTCAGGCCCCGATCACACAAAATCTTTTTCACTCCATCTTTCCACCTCCAATTTGATCTCCCACTTCTCCTCGTTCCCTCCACCTCCGACACATATATCCTCTTGGTCAATCTTTCCTCACTCATTCTCTCCATGTGCCCAAACCATTTCAAAACACCCTCTTCTGCTCTCTCAACCACGCTCTTTTTATTTCCACACATCTCTCTTACCCTTACGTTACTTACTCGATCAAACCACCTCACACCACACATTCTCCTCAAACATCTCATTTCCAGCACATCCATCCTCCTGCGCACAACTCTATCCATAGCCCACGCCTCGCAACCATACAACATTGTTGGAACCACTATTCCTTCAAACATACCCATTTTTGCTTTCCGAGATAATGTTCTAGACTTCCACACATTCTTCAACGCTCCCAGAATTTTCGCCCTCTCCCCCACCCTATGATCCACTTCCGCTTCCATGGTTCCATCCGCTGCCAGATCCACTCCCAGATATCTAAAACACTTTACTTCCTCCAGTTTTTCTCCATTCAAACTTACCTCCCAATTGACTTGACCCTCAACCCTACTGTACCTAATAACCTTGCTCTTATTCACATTTACTCTTAACTTTCTTCTTTCACATACTTTACTAAACTCAGTCACCAGCTTCTTCAGTTTCTCACATGAATCAGCCACCAGCGCTGTATCATCAGCGAACAACAACTGACTCACTTCCCAAGCTCTCTCATCCCCAACAGACTTCATACTTGCCCCTCTTTCCAAAACTCTTGCATTCACCTCCCTAACAACCCCATCCATAAACAAATTAAACAACCATAGAGACATCACACACCCCTGCCGCAAACCTACATTCACTGAGAACCAATCACTTTCCTCTCTTCCTACACGTACACATGCCTTACATCCTCGATAAAAACTTTTCACTGCTTCTAACAACTTGCCTCCCACACCATATATTCTTAATACCTTCCACAGAGCATCTCTATCAACTCTATCATATGCCTTCTCCAGATCCATAAATGCTACATACAAATCCATTTGCTTTTCTAAGTATTTCTCACATACATTCTTCAAAGCAAACACCTGATCCACACATCCTCTACCACTTCTGAAACCACACTGCTCTTCCCCAATCTGATGCTCTGTACATGCCTTCACCCTCGCAATCAATACCCTCCCATATAATTTACCAGGAATACTCAACAAACTTATACCTCTGTATCTCTTATATTTCACGTTTCTTCACCTAAGTGTACCGCTACATCAAACAGCCTCGAAAGTTCTGCAGCGTAGAGAGAGAATAGAATATATCGACAACATAACCTGGGACTTCTATCGGCCCAGGCATTCACATGGCTTCACGAACATCATGTAGTTCAGCAAGGAACGAATGCCTGTAAATACGTTTCCCAGAGCCGACACTGCAGTAAAATCCACAGCAGCGGTATTTATTATGCAGTCTGAAGGAGAGAGGGAGAAAAAAAAAAAGTAATTACTCAAAACAATGCAGGTAATAATCGTAAATCTAGGAAGAATACATTTATTACCGAACTACATCGTACAAATTGTAGAGATATAATGCATTTATTTTATGTAAAAGAAATCATTTATTGTACATTGATTCTACGTATTCTCCAGAGCCTCTGCGGCCTAGCTATTATTTCCATTTGCCCCAACTGGCTCTCACAATTGTTCTAGTGAACACCACTGTTCCACAGAATAAGGAAAGGGAACGAACGGTTCGGAAATCAGGAATTCAAGGTTAGTCAGGAGACTCGACAAATCGGACTACTATAGTTATAGTCAGTGTCAAGAATACTGAGTTGGAACCTCCTCCAGTGTAAGAACAGGATCCCATACAAGTATAAATCAACCTTCTGTATAATCGAACCTCTGCACGATATTGAACCCTTTATAAATTTTCGATTATTAGAGTCGCGTTCAGCACCATCAGTGTGCAAGAGCGATGACTGTTGGTAAAAGAACAGATAAATTCACAATGGACGCACGAGTGGAAAATGCTCTTCCCTCGTAATCTCAAGAGCAACAAAATATGCAGCAGTTTCTGATATATTTACACATGCTTTACTATCTGGAGGAATATTTAGATCTAACATTATGAATATCACCATAAATCAAAGTCGGTGAAGTGTTACAGAAAATGCTGAAGTCGCGTGACTCACGCTCTTCCATTAAAATATGAGGAGTAATGAGAAGCCTCTCACTGCAGGCAAATGCAGCCTAAGAGGTCGCAAGATTTAATCAAAGTTAGAATACCATGATTTGCGATAATTGATCAGTCCAAACCATGTGAGCATTCAGCAGGAACAGTATCATGGAAATGTTCTGTAAGGGGCTTGGTCTGACTTCTAGTATGATAAGCTATGAAGCAGGGGAGGTTAAAACTTAATATTTCGGTTTTATCGATGTGTCGGGAGCGCTGTTTATCTAATTCGTGTTCCTTCCAGTTCCAGATATATATATATATATATATATATATATATATATATATATATATATATATATATATATATATATATTTTATTTATTTTATTTATTTTTTTATTTTGCTTTGTCGCTGTCTCCCGCGTTAGGGAGGTAGCGCAAGGAAACAGACGAAAGAATGGCCCAACCCGCCCACATACACATGTATATACATACATGTCCACCCATGCACAATATACATACCTATACATCTCAATGTACACATCTATATACACACACAGACATATACATATATACACATGTACATAATTCATACTGTCTGCCTTTATTTGTTCCCATCGCCACCTCGCCACACATGGAATAACAACCCCCTCCCCCCTCATGTGTGCGAGGTAGCGCTAGGAAAAACACCAAAGGCCCCATTCGTTCACACTCAGTCTCTAGCTGTCATGTAATAATGCACCGAAACCACAGCTCCCTTTCCACATCCAGGCCCCACACACTTTGCATGGTTTTCCCCAGACGCTTCACATGCCCTGGTTCAATCCATTGACAGCACGTCGACCCCGGTATACCACATCGTTCCAATTCACTCTGTTCCTTGCACGCCTTTCACCCTCCTGCATGTTCAAGCCCCGATCACTCAAAATCTTTTTCACTCCATCTTTCCACCTCCAATTTGGTCTCCCACTTCTCCTCGTTCCCTCCACCTCTGACACATATATCCTCTTGGTCAATCTTTCCCCACTCATTCTCTTCATGTGACCAAACCATTTCAAAACACCCTCTTCTGCTCTCTCAACCACACTCTTTTTATTTCCACACATCTCTCTCACCCTTACATTACTTACTCGATCAAACCACCTCACACCACATATTGTCCTCAAACATCTCATTTCCAGCACATCCACCCTCCTGCGCACAACTCTATCCATAGCCCACGCCTCGCAACCATACATTTATATATATATATATATATATATATATATATATATATATATATATATATATATATATATATTCTTTCTTTCTTTCTTTCATACTATTCGCCATTTCCCGCATTAGCGAGGTAGCGCTAAGAACAGAGGACTTGGCCTTTGAGGGAATATCCTCATCTGGCCCCCTTCTCTGTTCCTTCTTTGGAAAAATAAAAAAAAACGAGAGGGGAGGATTTCCAGCCACCCGCTCCCTTCCCTTTTAGTCGCCTTCTACGACACGCAGGGAATACGTGGGAAGTACTCTTTCTCCCCTATCCCCAGGGATATATATATATATATATATATATATATATATATATATATATATATATATATATATATATATATATATATATATATATATATATATATATATATATATATATATATAAATATATATATATATATATATATATATATATATATATATATATATATATATATATATATATATATATATATATATATATATATATATATATATATATATATATATATATATATAAATATATATATATATATATATATATATATATATATATATATATATATATATATATATATATATATATATATATATATATATATATATATCCGACAGTTGAAGTTCGTCTGCTGAGACTCATCTATAAATATAGTACGATAAAGGTTATACCAATTCTGTATGTATGTCGCGTTAGAGGCGTTCCACTTAAGTGAATTCTTACTCAATCTGTCTAACAAGAGCCAAATTAAATAATGGGATTCGAGTGCATACACCACGATAACCCAACAAGTGTTTTCCCAGAATAAAGATCGAGGTTATATATATATATATATATATATATATATATATATATATATATATATATATATATATATATATATATGATTCACAGTGTTAACAATAGATTGTCTTTGCCACAAGAGAACTTGAATATTCTATCACTAAAAGCATCAGCATGCATGTACGTAACATCATATTATTATTATTATTATTATTATTATTATTATTATTATTATTATTATTATTATTATTGCCACAACATGCTTTAGGAAGGTGCATCACGTTACAATTTCTTTACAGTTTTCTAAGTAAAGGCTTTTCGTTTTTGTTTTGTTTTTTTCAGGCTTTTTTCTGTCCGTCCAACGATCTGTCATCTTCACAGCTATTCCCAGTTTTCACTGAGGTGTTCGCTACATTACTTAGCCCATAAATCCCTCATAAACATCCTCAGTCCGTGTGCAGTAGATTGAAACGAAACATGGACTTTCACACTTACAAACTTTTACTTTTTTTTACTTTACTACATCAAGTTGACTATATAAGTGAGCCCCACGTCTCCATCATATCACCTGCCACAAGTTTAGCGTCTCCCAAAAGACTTGCATCCATTCGCTTGTCAAATAATCTATTCACATCACATATGTTTTCTTCATCATTTTTCATTCTGATCATTTTCTCGGTGGACCTGTTGACTGAGAAATAACGCTCTTGCTTCTAACATAAATAAATAAAAAACCCATGGAAGTTCTTTTACTATCGGGAGCGTACACTTCACTCTCATGACGAAGACTCTGATGTATTAGTCTCCTGGTGTTTTATACGCAGGTTTACATGATTAACTATATCATGTTAGGCAGTATTCTCTTTGAGTTCTTCATGTCCTTTCTCAAACAGCAGCCAATTCTTTGTTTTAGTCTTCTGGCTTCGTCTTTGGAAAATGATCGTCTGTTATGCTTTGACACATACGTTCCCTCCACGACTTCGAAAGTTTTACTATTATTTTTCTTTCTGTTTCCAAGCTATGGGCATATTTTCGCTGACGATATCATCCTAAATGTTCTTGTCAAAAGCAATGTGATCTAAATCATCCCCACTCACCCGTGGGACCTTCCTTGCAGGCGAGGAATCGAAAGTGTTCCTCCTACAGGCTGGGGTATACGACCAGCCGTCGACGGAGGTGTTCGTGAGGTACAACTTCAGCAGCGGCCCTGCGCTTTCCCCGCTCGAGGACCTCACCGTCTGCTACCGTGTCTGGATCACCAAGTACCGCAGCAGCATTAGCCCGTTCGTCTCTTACGCCTACTCGGACGAGGCCGACAACGCCCTCCTCTTCTGTGAGTACCTTCTTGGTTCTACTGACCATGACGAGGAAAATGATAAAGAGTTGTAAGAGCTCAGGGGAACAAAGATTTACCCAAGTCACTGTTGTTACGTGGTTACAAGACCAAAGCAAACCAGCATCCAGATCATATTCTGAGCCGTTGTACATGACTCAGAATATGGAACTAAACAGCTGCAAATTATGTTCTAGCATATATTTTTTTTTTATTTTGCTTGTTGATATTGATTTTTTGACGAAACCACAAATATCATTCTAGGTGTACTATTACTAAGAGACTGCAGCCTATCGCTGTTCTCGTTAGAAATAGTTTGAGGGTAGGTCAGTAAAGTATACAAAAATAGATTTCATAATAGCAATTCACTTTCCTAGAGTACATTAAGTTCGTGAAGATTTTCTCTGCAGTAATATTCTAAAGGACAGATATTGTGAAATCACTGTACACAGAAATTAAAGTATCGTGCAGGATTCACATGAACACAGAATAAAAGAAAAATGCTTGAGGAAGAACGCATATCTGGAGGTCTTTCATGAACATAACGCCATTTCTGGTGAATTTTCGCGAACAAAAGAAGCCACGGAAGCTCACGTTCGTGAGTTTACTAAAAAAAAAAAAAAAGAAAAAAAAAGAAAAAAAGATAAACAGATCCAGTCGGCTTCACTGGAAGGTTGGACGTAATGACGGGTTTAAACATTTTGAAACCTGTGTACCCTACCTGGCTGGTGCCAAAACAAACGCATAATTTTATTGTTTATCACATGCTACCCCAACACTGTAAACACTTTTCATGTATAAGTAACAACCTTGCAAGCATAAACAGAACATATGTAAAAGTCATACACAAGGCATATTCATGACATGAAGTATAACTCCGCAGTTTTGTTTTGTTTTTTCCATTTTCAACATGTTTGTTAATGTCGTTAGTAAATATTTTTTTGCTCCGCTGTTCAAATATCTCGTTTTCTTGTATTTAACACTGTGGGGTATACAAGTCATTGCGTGGAAGGGCTTATCAAATAACTAAATCTTTTTTCTTTGTCTTTTCACACGCAAAGTGAATATTTACATATATCGTTAATGTCTGCATGACCAGTGATCGTGGAGATGTGAAGGATCGAAACAGAATATATGTATGAAAGCTGAGTCATTGGATGTAGCAATATTTTAGCCGAAATCAGTGGTGAGCTTGCCTATGTATAGTTAGTTATTCAAAAATATATATAGTTCTGTGGTGCTACGCGATGAGAGCTGGTTGGAATCATGTAATGATATACTGGGTAGTTAACCTATCAAATACACAGTGTTGCACCCATTGTATAGCAGTGTTCAGAACACAACGTCTACAGTATGCGGTATGCATAGGCCGTGATGTCATAATATAACCAGCCAATAGCCGGCGCTTGGCTAATTGGGTGGGAAATTTGAGACAGGATTTTCTTTTATTCATTCTTATGTTAGGAATGCCAGAGATAGTGGCTCTAATCTCACCATAGTTGTCCCTTTATATGATATATTGACCATAATAACCACAGCAGTCAAGTGGGTTGAGAGATTGATAACTAAACGCCATCTGTTGCTGCACCTAGATTAATAGCTCAGGTCCCCCGCAGTCCAGGCCAAGGACGACCTCGCCTTCTACTACAACGACAAGAAAGAGTCGTCAGATCTCCTCCTGAAGGCGGATGACACCCTTGAGATCTGGCACCACCACTGTTTTGTCTTCACCCACCCCAGCTACAGGTTGGTCCTGTCTTCACCCACTTCACCTACAGGTTGGTCCTGTCTTCACCCACCCCCACCTACAGGTTGGTCCTGTCGTCACCCACTCCACCTACAGGTTGCTCCTGCCTTCACTCACCCCCACCTACAGGTTGGTCCTGTCGTCACCCACTCCACCTACAGGTTGCTCCTGCCTTCACTCACCCCCACCTACAGGTTGGTCCTGTCTTCACCCACTCCACCTACAGGTTGCTCCTGTCTTCACCCACCCCACCTACAGGTTGGTCCTGTAACATCGACCAATAGAACGCCCATACCATCATATTTACTATTCATCTCTCGCCTACGTCTCATCTATCTCGTGCATCTTTCGCTTATCTCTCACGTAATCCCTCAAGTATCGTGTGTACCTCTCACACCCAGTATCTCAACTGTGTTGTTCATCTCTCAGCTCTCACCCATACATCTCACATAACCCTGAACTATAGGGTGTATCTCTGGCAGGGTGTACGTGGACGGTGTTTTGATCCAGGATGGAGTGCTGGTGAGCCAGGCGGCCCCCATCCCCCTGAACGGAACACTCTACCTAGGCCAGGAGCAGGACAAATTCGATGGCGGTCTGGACGCCCATCAGTCCTTCAGTGGCTACATCACACAGGTCTGTGGTCCCTTAGTCGTAGAAAGGTCATATGTCCTCTTCGTTGTAGGATAACAGACCAGATGCGTCCTTGGCGAATGGACAACAGGTGAATTTTTCCTAGATAGTGGATTGATTCGTAACAACATTGATACGGTAGTCTAAGTGGTATCTCAATGGCCCATAATACAGACAGAAATCCCAGCCAGACCGCACAGACCATGTTTACAGGGCAAAAGACTTTCCCTCTCAAAGCTGAGGCCACAAAGACACACCTTTCAAAGTTCATCCGCCCAAACATTACGCCTCACCGGGGTGGTTTTGCGCAACTTGGAAACCATGTATTCTGCGTTGATCGTTTGCTCTGATGTTATTGAATTTCTGGGCTAGCCACGAAGAAAATGTGATGGTTTTGATTAACTAAAGATAGAAATATATGTATGTATATTCGTGTGCACGTGATTGCAACTGGATGAAAACAAAGTTCTGGGTATAAAGAAAATCTTTTGAAAAGTTTTTAATGGTTGAATTTCCTAAAAGCATAAGTATATATTGACCTTCTAACTCTTTCAAATATTCCACAACGTGTAATCACTATTTTTAGAATACTGTACACATCAGATGCCTCTGTCATGCGACCCCGTGTTTGCTTGCTCTAGTTGGTGCATGTTGTATAAGCACATATGTTACTGCGTCCCTCAAGCACGTCGTAAAAGCTGTAGTTCTCCGCGTTGGTGTGGTTCCATCGACTGTATCAGTAACATCACTACATAAAAGCTTCATGGCTCTTGCATGAACACACATTCTTCACCGTACGTTTCTTGCGTAACACATCACCGTGTTGACAAGGTTGACGTATTGCTTGACCAGCACGTGAAGTTTTCTGACAATGTGTAGACTGTACCACCATGATGACTGGCTAACTGGAGACTCTACCAGACCGACTGAATAAATAGCTAACTTCGTAAACTAGTCTTCGCTCGAAATTTTTATAGAAACATTTATTTTTCTGTTATTTGTTCTTCTTTGCGTATCCAACATTCGCCGTTTTCACTCGAAACGTACTGAAGATGATGGCCTTTGATGTGAACATTACGTCAGGTTAAAAGCCAGTCAGTAGTGCTAATGAGGGTTTAGCGACCATTGCCCTTGACTAAACCGTAAGAATTTAGCGAAGTTAGGGTATGGTGAAGGTGAGGATGTTGCAAAGATATGCTTGGTAGCGTTTTACTTGTAGTGCGGGGGTTGGTTACTTATTTCGGCTTTAAGGCCTATCAACTTCAGTGGTCATTTAGGCTGCTGTGTGCGCGCGCGCGTGTGTGTTTGTGTGTGTGTGTGTGTGTGTGTGTGTGTGTGCGACCACTGTTTGCCTCTGAAGGCTACTTTTCCCTCAGAGTAACCAGTCCCGTCATAAGCGGGAAGATATATTGTATTCCCCACGAATATAGACTTTCCTCGTCCATTGCAGTATTTTCATTCTGACCCATATATCCCCTGCAGGTGAACATATGGGACTATGAGGTGAAACCCAGTGTTATATGGAGCATCGCCAACTGTTTGGACAATGCCCGGGGGAACGTCCTCTCCACCGACGCCACACCTGTCGAGGAATCCAAGGTCGGTACCCAGACGGTCCACATGAGCGCCTTCTGCAAGTCTCGGGAGAAGTTCGTGATCATACCGGTTAAGATGTTTCCCTCCGACGCCGATTCCTTCTGCAGGCTGGCAGACTCGAGGTTCTTCATCCCAGCGGACGAGGAGGCCAACTCAAATCTTTATAATGCCAGTCGACAGTTCGCTGAGGCGTGTGCCGGCAAGAGCTACCGTTTTATATTTCTTGGCGCCAAGGATGACGTCATGGAGGGGCAGTGGACGAGGATAGCCGACGGTCAGCCACTCCACTACACTGCCTGGAGCCCTGGCGAACCCAACGGCGGGAATAAGAGGAACTGCCTGGTGCTGCGGAAATACGATGATCGCTGGGGCGACGTCCAATGTGAGGACAAGCTGTGCTTCTCCTGCGGGAGGTCCAACCTAGACTACCTGCAGCTGCGGGGTTTGTGTCAAAAGGAGGAACATCAGACCCGCTTTCTGCTGGACGGTTACATCAACGGGTGGCCATTCTTCCGAGGTTATTACGGAATGTTGATCTACCACTCGGGAGTGTCGGAGTGGATGTTGCAGGACACTAACGGTAACATCACCATGGCTATCCTATCCATGGTCGACCCTACCGGCTTCCCGATCGGCCGTCGGGCGTGGAGGGTCGTCACCTCCTTCTGCGGCTACTTAGAAGAAAGTCAAGTCGTGTTGGGTCTGTCCACGTGCACGACGCAAGAGTTCATGTGCACGGACGGGTCGTGCGTGCCCCGGTCCGTGCGATGCAACCTGCGGGACGACTGCTTGGACGGCAGCGACGAGGAGAACTGCAGCATCGTTTTCTTCAGCGACAGATACCACAACCATCGTCCTCCGCCAGGGGCCACCTTCGACACCCCACTTCAGATCGAACCGTCCGTCGACCTCATCAGGTTCTCCAAAATCGACGACATCGACCTCGCCTTCCACATAGAGATTGAGATCGCCCTCTCGTGGACAGACAGAAACCTGAGGTTCAAAAATATCAAGAACGAGGAAGGGAAGAACAAGCTGAGTGAACAGGAGGTGGAGAAGGTGTGGACGCCGGAGGTGGAGTTCCTGAACGTCAACGATGGTCAGCTGAAGCTGCTCAAGAGCGGCATGTACGTACGACAGACGGGCGAGCCTGACCCGCCCATCTTCACGGACGTCCAGATGGGTAGGTCTGTGTTTTGCTTCCGTTCTTACATCGTCCCTTCCTCTTCTCCCGTCTTCATCTTCCTCCTCTTTTCCGGTCTTCATATTCCTCCTCTTCTTCCGTCTTCATCTTCCTCCTCTTCTCCCGTCTTCATCTTCCTCCTCTTTTCCGGTCTTCATATTCCTCCTCTTCTTCCGTCTTCATCTTCCTCCTCTTCTCCCGTCTTCATCTTCCTCCTCTTCTCCCGTCTTCATCTTCCTCCTCTTCTCCCGTCTTCATCTTCCTCCTCTTCTCCCGTCTTCATCTTCCTCCTCTTCTCCCGTCTTCATCTTCCTCCTCTTCTCCCGTCTTCATCTTCCTCCTCTTCTCCCGTCTTCATCTTCCTCCTCTTCGTTTTCTATACTGCTTTGTCCCCGTCTAGATCATCATCATCGTCGTCATCCTTTTGTTGACTATTTTTTACCCCAGTAAACCTACTTGGGCATTACTACCATGGCTCTCCAGATCTCTGCCATACTTTCTAGACTCCGAAGCACGACGTTACGACCCTTGAACACGACACTACGACGCGCAAGCATAACGCTACGACCCTTGGGTCCAACAGCCTGGCCTTTGCTCTAAGGTCTCTGGGTCAGATCAATCGCTAGGTCATTATAGTTTAGGGTAATACCTCCATGCTCAAGGACTGTACTGTCGTGCCCACGTACTGTACTGTCGTGCCCACGTACTGTACCGTCGTGCTTAAGAACTGTACCGTCGTGCTCGGACTGTACCTACGTGCTCAAGGACTGTACCGTCGTGCCCATGTACTATACCGTCGTGCTCGGACTGTACCTACGTGCTCAAGGACTGTACCGTCGTGCCCATGTACTATACCGTGGTGCTCGGACTGTACCTACGTGCTCAAGGACTGTACCGTCGTGCCCATGTACTATACTGTGGTGCTCGGACTGTACCTACGTGCTCAAGGACTGTACCGTCGTGCCCATGTACTATACCGTGGTGCTCGGACTGTACCTACGTGCTCAAGGACTGTACCGTCGTGCCCATGTACTATACCGTGGTGCTCGGACTGTACCTACGTGCTCAAGGACTGTACCGTCGTGCCCATGTACTATACCGTGGTGCTCGGACTGTACCTACGTGCTCAAGGACTGTACCGTCGTGCCCATGTACTATACCGTGGTGCTCGGACTGTACCTACGTGCTCAAGGACTGTACCGTCGTGCCCATGTACTATACCGTGGTGCTCGGACTGTACCTACGTGCTCAAGGACTGTACCGTCGTGCCCATGTACTATACCGTGGTGCTCGGACTGTACCTACGTGCTCAAGGACTGTACCGTCGTGCCCATGTACTATACTGTGGTGCTCGGACTGTACCTACGTGCTCAAGGACTGTACCGTCGTGCTCAGTAAGCTGAGGGCTTCTGGGAGATGCATTGTAACCACTATCGGCACACACCTCGGGACCCAGTGTACAGACATGTGTACAGACATGTGTACAATACACAAGAACTGTTAAGCTGAACTCAGACGATTATCCGCTCCACACATTTACGCATGAAGTCTTCACAATAATACTCACACACCACTCACACTGACCTATATAGCACCAACGACTGCCGTCGTGATCCTGAATAACGCTCACACGCCACATGAACCGATGCACCATCCACCGACCCACTCCGACACCCGTGTCTCACACAGTTCCTTCTCCTGACTCTGTACCTCCTAATTCTACATCACCTGACTCACTCACACCTCCCCTCACACTAACTCAATGTGACTCATGCTGTCCTCACCGCCAGACACGATCTACCAGCCGAAGAGTGGGCGTCTGGTTCAACGGAGGCAATACTACGCTAGCTTCAGCTGTAACTTCGGCCTCTTCAAGTATCCGTTTGACACACAGACCTGCTTCATCTTCATCAAGCTCGCCTCGGCTGACACCAACGTCCTCAGCCTCAAGGTGACTCGCTCGTGGTGTTGTAAGTATAGCTGTCACCGTCCATTACGATACCATGATTACATCAGCGTTACCCTACATGGTAAGCTTGCCCCCCAGACATCGCCAGCATGGCCCTGTAAACGTGAGGCTAAACTCATAAGCAACACCAGATCATCCTAAATATACAGTACTCGACCCAAAGCCCAAATTTCCCAAGATGGTTTCCTGGTGTGCTGGTCACGTTCTACAACGCTAGTCATGCTGTACCTGCTACATGTGGTTAGTACAGCTGACCTGTCGATCATATTGTATCGTGTACCATCGCTGTGGCGGTCAGGTTACTGGCTGACTCTCGATGTTGCTGGGTCGCCCTACATCTCTTCCTCAAGGAAAAGCTATACACACACACACACACACACACACACACACACACACACACACGCGCGCCGGTTCATGTATACACACACGACAGACACTCGCAAAATCTTTGGAAATACATGTGTAGATAAGATTAAGTTTGCTGTAGCCTTGGCCACGTCCACGCCAGACCCGTAGCCTTGGCCACGTCCACGCCAGACCCGTAGCCTTGGCCACGTCCACGCCAGACCCGTAGCCTTGGCCACGTCCATGCCAGACCCGTAGCCTTGGCCACGTCCATGCCAGACCCGTAGCCTTGGCCACGTCCATGCCAGACCCGTAGCCTTGGCCACGTCCACGCACGACCCGTAGCCTTGGCCACGTCCATGCCAGACCAGTATCCTTGGCCACGTCCATGCCAGACCAGTATCCTTGGCCACGTCCATGGCAGACAGACCTGTATCCTTGGCCACGTCCATGCCACTCATATTCTACTAATAGCTTGGGTCCACAATACTTGATAACTTAAGAAAGAATATTGACCAAACTTGTATCACGGATGCTACATTTATAACTCTATACCTGAGGACTATTTAGAGATCTTGAGTCAGAGGTCAAGGACATGAGGTCAAGTCAACTAAAACACTCCTCAATGCTTGCCAATGTGATATCTCATAATCTGATAAATGGATACAGACCAAACTCGTACCGCAGATACGAAATGCAAAACTCTACGTACCTTTCAAATTTTGGATGTGGAGGGTCCGTTGCCGGGGGGTCACAAGACGACATTCAGTAAGGAGGGGACACGAGTGTTTTGCAAACAGGTTATCCTTCCTGTTGACATGTGTTTGTGTTTCAGAACGCATCGGTCGTGCACCGGGGCAACTCTCAGCTCCCCAAGTACAGCCTGCAGAACATCAAGATCTTCATCAAGAGTCGGTCAGGGTACGGCGTCCTGGAGGTACGTGAACTACGTATGCGGATAAGTGTTTCCTTTCCGTAAAAGTGTTCCTTCACTTGTATCTCATCTCCATTATTCGAGCGTAATTTTTCATCACAACGCGACCAGCTGTTCGCTTCCCACGTACATCCTGTGGATGGTGTGTTATGTCAGACGTGACGGAAGAAGACGATGAATACACTGACGGTTCGGCGTCGGTCGCATTACTCTGGATGATAAGATAAAACCAAATGATACGAGTGAAGTTAAGCCAGTCCTCTTAGAGCCTGAGCTGCAGAAAAATGTATTACTCACGGACGAAATACGGAGACTGGAAATTGGGATGCCATGGCCTCATCCACGCTACCATCCCCCACCCCACCTCACCCCCACACAGCACATCTCCCCTCTCCTCCCTCATTATCCTGGTCCACCCCACCCCCACCTTCCCCTCCCCCCTCCTCAAATCTATGTTCCTACACCCGTGCTGAGCCCACGGCCCCCTCCATCCCCTCCTCCACCTCAACCCACCAGTCCTATCCTTCAACCAAGGACGGAAGACCTAGGCCCCTTCCTGGCCCCAGAGCCTACACCTCCTCGGTTGATTTCACACCACAGTCCCCTCTACACCCGGACAGCCATTTCCCTCCCGCTTCCTCACGTTTAATTGGCCCATGAAAATTTCACAAACCATGATTATGCACGACCAATATTTTGCATAATTTATGTAGTTGTGACTTCAAAGGGATATTATAGCCAGTTTGCTTGTTGACATGTGCTGCATGTGAAATACCATGTTGGTGGTTATGTGGTGCACGTGAACCACCATGATAGCTGTTATGTGGTGCATAAGAACCACCTTTATGGTAGTTATGAGAACTACCATTATGGTTGTTAACTTCTTGAGCGCGAAGGTACAGTACAACCCTTTAGGTTTGATGTTCTGACCTTGACCTGACCCTTATTATGAATCAGGTCGAAGGTCACTCCAGCACACACGAGGGTCGTGCCTTCATGCTCGAAGGTCGTCTCATCGAGACTAAGAAATGAACTTAAGTACTGGGGTCACTGTGTGGCTCACGACGTATAAAAATACACCACAACAAACCCTGATTAGCGTTACACACACACACTTCACGTCAGGCATGGAAGACATGCAGTGCTTAATGTCATGCAAGGAATACATTTTCGCAAATGACTGCAGACAAACTCCTCCAGACATCGATTATATTCCACTACATTGATGGACGCCCTTTTACGCGTCACTCATCGCTTATTTTCCCGTATAACTCGCTGAAATGATGCATTTCCCGGGGAAAATTAACGAGAAAGAACTTGTGTCGGTATAAGAACGTTGCATTAAGTCCTGACTTGCATACAAGTGACGAGATACACAAAGGTGGACGTTTGCAGGAGTCGTTAGGTGTGTTGAAAGACAGGTGTTAAGGAGGGGAGGGAGAGTGTTAAGGTAGACGTAACAGCATTTTGTGGTGCAGGTGTAACAGCAGCGTGCGTGTTGCAGGTGGAGTTCCAGCTAGAGCGACGGTGGAGTCTCCTAATGCTAACCATCTTCATGCCTACCTTCCTCCTCCTTGGCATCGGCTACGGCACCCTCTACATCAAGCTGGTCGCCTTCCAGGTGAGCTACTCACTCACCTACACCTGGCACTAGGAGAGGGCCAGGTGACACACACACACACACACACACACACACACACACACACACGTGTTCGAGATAGAAACAGAGCAAGTGGGAGATGAAGATGTACCAAAGTGAATAAGCGAGAAGCTGTAATTTGAAGGGAAGTGAATGAGTGAGTGACGAATCAACTTGTAGACTATATGATAAGCACAGAACAGAGTGAGAGTACTGACTCAGGAAAAAGGAGCGGCTAGGAATCAACGGGAGACAGAAATATAATTTACGTATCCCTGGCGTATGTTGTGTGCGTGTGGAGCTTTGGTTAGAGTACTACTACAAACAATTTGCCGAGGAAAATAAAATCACCTCGAGAAAGCTCAATTACAGCCCCTACGATTCCAATTTCTGAAATGCCAGTGAGCCATTTTCACAAGTGGTTTTCATCATATACCATTTTCTAACAGAATTTGTTTATAGTGATACTGAGAGGCTAATAACCAAACTATCTTTATCTTTGACTGATACTATGTGAAAAATTAACTTCAAAGGAAGTAGAATGTTATTTCCTTTGTAAAATTACCTCATCTTAATGCTGGACTCTTTCTTATCGGCTCTATGTCTGTCTTTACGTAAAAAGAAAGTGAGGATATAATTAGAAATAAAAGATGAAACAGAGATATGAATGTTAATCTCTGAATGATGATGTAAGCTTTAGGATAGAATGTTACACCACTTCATGGGGTGCAGGGTGTAGGAGAATTTTCCAGGACGTTAAACCTACTAATCCAACGTTTGGACAGGTGCTGTCCTTCCCTACTGATCTTTATATGTATAACAACTCGGGTGGGCAATGGCTCCAGCCCCCAAGTTCAGACTTGGTGATACATTATTCAATGACGTGATTGATTCTCCTTGGGTAGGTGCGAGCCATTATGACCCTCACGACGCTGCTGGTGCTGTACACGCTCTTCAACCAGGTGTCCAGCGCCCTCCCCAACACAGCCTACATCAAGATGATCGACCAATGGTTCTTCTTCTGCATCTTCCTAATCTTCAGCATCATCGTCATCCACATCACGGTAGAGAACCTGGAGAAGGAGGGGGATGCACACAAAACCAGGACGGTGAAGGTATCGCCCATGGATGGGCGGAAAGTCCCTCTCAAGCCTAGCCTCTTCACCTTCACGTGAGGATTCTAATGTTTACGTATGTCGTGTGATATCAATATTCCTGTTCCCCTCAGGCCATAACTGAACAGTTTACGATAATTAGTGCACAATAAACTACTTGTGATAGAGATGATGATCATATCTTTATATCAAACTGGAACTGTTGAACTGTCTCCTTCATCATTCACTATTTTCTACAATCATAAGCACTTCATATTAGACCACAGGACACGTAAAGTCTGATTCCAGTTTCAGAACGTCAAGAGATGAGATGTTCTTTGACACTGCAGACTTATCAGTGACGGTTGTTATCAACCTTTGACGAAGGTTCCTCCTCCCGCAGGGTGTCAGCAGAGAAGGTGCTCCTCGTGTGCCGCCGCCTCGTGTACCCGCTCATCATCCTCATCTTCTGTCTGATCTTCTGGATCGTCATCCTCTCCGTCTCGTAACTCATCCACCCCCGTACATCACCTCTCCCCCTGGTTCACCTGGTCTACGAATTCACCTGCCTGACCCATTACCCAGCCATCTACTTTGTGAGGCTTTCGAACTCCTCGTTACTTTACCTGACCCATTCTCACGCCTTACGTACTACTCCCCTGGGTTTCTATCTTGCCTGCTTCACCTGAACAGAGTGTCAAGCATACTTGATCCATCGATAACCCAGCCTCACTTGGCCAGTGTTTACTGCCCACTAGGCCAGTGTGTACCAACTAGGCGAGTGCAGTTTATGTCAAACAAAAATATATCGTATGAGACACTTGCCCATGCATCTATCATTATGAATATATTATATCTTGATACAGCAACAAAACTAAATGATTCTATTTTATAGACTTTCAAAGTAATATACATATTGTACTGACATTACATGTTAAACCAATGAGATGTAATTCTTTATCACACAAGAGTGGAATGTATATTAGCAAAGGTCTAACTACAGGCTTAATCATTCCTGACAGGGTTCATAAATGTTGCAATATGTATACAGGTACCGAACCATTTATCCGGAAAGCTTGGAACCCGAGGCGACCCGGATTTCAGGATTTTCCGGTTTTCTGTAACGGTCTAATACACAATGAAAAATAAAGAACGAGATTGTATTGAGGAGATACAAATTAATAACCTAAAGCAGGGTCTGTTTGTTATACGAAGCCCGCTACATTCAAAACTAGCCATTCTGAAAAATATCCGGAGTTCTGGAACTTCCTGTTTCCACATTCAGTATATTTCACTCTTCCACCTCCCTTTCGTAATGTAAACAAGTGTTCATGACTGTCTGTGTCTTCAGTAGTCACGGCGAAGAAGGTGCCTGAAGCAGGAGGGCTAATTCTCATGCAGTGATTCGCCCATTTCCTCAGCAGAATAGAGATAAAACTTTCTAGGAAATAATTTCATCAGTAATATCGGCAGAGTATGAGGCACAGAGAGGGCAAATGGTGGGTCGAGTACTTTGAACCACTGAACAGTGCTATCAACAGTTCAGGTTGTGGTGACCAAGGAAGGAGTGGTGACAGTGCAGTGGTCGGGGAGGCAGTATTGGTGGTGAGGGAGGGTGTGATAGACGGAGGGAAGGCGTGGTGATGGTAAGGGAGGATGTGGTAACTATCCATAGAAGTAGCTTAGCAGAGAGGTGTGGAAGCCGCTAATTACACTACAAAGGTATTTCTTTACGTTTCTTATTTTGGGCCATGTCTTTATTGTTCTACTGACGTTTTCTGGACGATAAATTAACTCCGACCGTGAGCCTCTACAGATATTTATGAATTATAGTTGTGTTTAAGTTTATTAACTGGTTATTTAGTGTGTTATCATTCTTACCATCTCTATCATTTCAATTTTTCGACGTGAATTATGCCCAATATTGACTGAAGGAACACTATTTGACTTTATAAAACTCCAGGTTTGTAGATGGTGATCGGATTCATTACATTCGCCTCATATGATGGCAAATAGGGAACTCTTAGGTTATGTAAAGTAAAGTTGGATGAATTTGGTTATCTATATTTCTGTAAACTTCATGACCCTCCCCACTTTTCTCTGGGGGGGGGAGGTGAGTTCTCAGATTGCATGATGGAACACTGACTGATTTTGAAATCCATTCTACAGTAAGATAAAGTAACGCGTGGAAACGATAAAAGTGATTGAATTAACATAACAGCAGTAATGGCTAAGAAACTTCAAAAGCGTAATAAAGAATGGAGCTCTTATTCTGTCGGATAATCAGCTAAAGCGTACAACTTTGATAGTTTTCGAACCGAAATGTCGCACCTGGTTCGATAATCCTTTCAGTTTTCAATATTGAGAAGGGTAGACCTCTGGAAATGTACTCCAGCATTATAAACCTGACCTACCCAAAATTATCCATATCCCAAGGGAGGCTCTAGGAGTTTGGGGTCCTAGACAAGACTAGCCTTACAGTGGATATCTAAAAATCATTCTGTTGGCACATGGCAAAGAAAAAGAACGAGGGTAATAGATGTACGAACGTGCAACCGTGTCCGTCAGTGATTCTTTCACCCTCTTCAAATCATCTGTATACATAGCAGTAACTGATATAACTTGTAGAATTTAAGATCTATTTGTTACTTATGATTTTTCAAAAATGACAGTATTGTTGCACACACCATTCGTCGGCCTGCGGGTTATGCGCGCAGGTGTGGTACAGAAGGGTTTAGCCTCTCGATGTTGCAGACAGTTTATAGTTAATAATATTCCCTGATGTAAACTGTTTTTAGTGGAAAGAATTCGTGAGTGACTTTCCTACAGAACTACGAATGTCCATTTGTCATTTTGATAAAGTTCATTGTTGATAGATAGTAGTGTGTGACTCAAACTGTTCAATTTGGCATCCAAACATATTTTACCAGGCGCAAGGTAAGAAGTAATGTAATAATTGGTGTCTGCAGTGTGGAAGCTCTGGAAGCTAGTGTGTCAGTAGCATTGACATCGGCTTCGAAGATTATGGCAACCACTGTGAGAATATAATGCATGAAAATCAAATGAACTACAAAGAACTAAACAAGTTTTAGAAAAGTAATTAAAGGATATTTTGGAGTTGCTACCACTGAGAAATAAGGTATGAAATATAGAAAAATCTGGGATTGTCATCATTAACTTGTGATATTTACGTTCTAATTCTAATATATAGGTGAAGTTCTCCAAGTAGATTAGATAATTCCATTCAAGCACTCGTGTGAAAAGCATTTTGATTAGTATTGTTATCCCTAATTTTTTTACATTTTCTGCAATAATAATATTACCATTTTCTATGATTACATGTATTTAAGTCGCCCACGTATAGATGGTGCTGTTCAGATGGCCTTTGATCATACGTACAATAATGGCTGTGCGCGTCAGTTCCTCTCCTTCTCCAAGATCTCTAGTGAGCATGTGATGTTATAATATGTAAACAAACACCACATAAGGTTTACCTGGAACAGAAAGGTTAGTAGTCCAAACATTTGGATTATTAATTTCTCTCCTTTATTTTTAAAGAATAAGGAACTTAGGGTAAGCGTTGTAATTGGTTTCAGTGATAAAACTCGGATATGTTAAACTATGTTAACAAATTGAGATGACAGACTGTAGATATGATGCAAAGCTCAAGTAAACTCTTGCTTTTAGAGCGAATCCGTTAACATTACTGTGAATGAATTATCTCATTAGTCTCCATGACTTGAATACAATTATTGCTAAAAGAGAAAAAATATACAGGACCACTAGCAGTGTTTCATTTAAAAGTGAGTTTTAGGACCAATTTTATTGATTCTTATTGATTATTAAAACATGGATCAAAATTGAGTCGACATCCTAAACTAAACGGGCTTGTTAAGGGGTTTATGTTGGTTTCTACACTTCTCACTTATGATATTAAGGGATTTCTGTTGGTTTCTACACTTCTCACTAATGATATGAAGGGGTTTCTTGTTTCTGTTGGTTTCTACACTTCTGTGATGATAAGGGATTTCTGCTGGTTTCTACTCTGACGATGTTAAGGGGTTTCTTACGTTTCTGTTGGTTTCTACACTTCTCACTGACGAGAGAAATAGCCACTTGTGGATCACTGTTGGAGTAAGGTATTTTATACAATGTTTCTGACTTGTGGAACAACGGATTTGTATGTTATGGAAAATATTGGGTTGATAAATGTAAACGTAGATGAAACATCTCCCAATAATAAACAGAACTTATGGAACTATCCCACAGCAGCAAAAATTGTGATCTTGATTTTAATATTCGAATATTTGTTATATTTTTGGTTACGATATATATGCAGAATGGTTTTGGTTATGTCTATGCGAATGTAAACAATGCCTGACACCATCTTCCAAGTGGAGATTTTAAGATTTTTTCTTTTATTATGACTATAGCAAAATAAAGGTAACTAATAGCTGATAAGGAAGGTTAGATGAGATTTTCATGGACTCTTAATTTTTTGTTGTTTCAACACATAATTTATTCATTGACTTCGCATTTACAATGATATTCATAACCTTTACCATTATCTTTACATTTGTTATCATAGAATAATATGAACTGTCTGGTCGTTCTCCATGACTATTGCAAAACAAAATCGCTTTTTATTCAAAACTGTTTGTGGTGTGTTACAACACTATTACTTTTCCCTTGTTTCATCGAGTTAATCCTGATGTATGTGTTTGGATGTGGTCTTTTTTTTTTTTATAATACTTGAGAGATTAGAGAATATTAACAAGTCAAAGTGACTTGAAAAGTGGATTACCTCTGGCATCAGTCCTTGAGCCAATTTTTTTCTGGTATTTGTAAATGATTTCTCAAGTGACATAAAATCAATCAGTATGTTATTCGTGGATGACACAAAAATATTCAGTTGAGTGTATACTTTACAAGACAATCTAACACTAGTTGTGAATTAGTGTGACACCTGGAAATTAGAATTTAATTCAGATAAATGTAAGATGATGTGCTTGGTCATGGTAGTATACTATTAGATTAGATGATGTTTGCTAAAAATTTAGTGACTGCTAATCAAGGAAAAAATTTATCAACCACATTTCAGTTATAGTGAGAAAAGTCAATCGAATTGATAAATTCTCATTCGGCTGTATGTGCCTGGAGTCATTCATAGTACTATTAAAATGATATGCGAGACCACGCTTGGAACATGCTGTTCAGGTATGGTCTCCTTATCTAAGAAAATATACTGATGCTATAAAGTCCAGAGTAGAGCTGCTAGAATAGTTCCAGAATTAAGAAACCTGTCATTTGAAGAAAGATTGAATTGTCTCAAATTAACCACAGTGGCTTTCCTCAAAGGCTTTTAGATTTTCTTTCGCCATTTCCAGTCAAGTGTATACCAGACTCCAGCACATGACCTTTTTAATGTAACATCCTGTGCTTGGAGATGCAGTCATCCTCTAATATTGTATTATATTCTGAATTATACTTCTTGGTCTGATGTAAGCCACATGTAATTTTGTTTGTTAAAAGTGGTTAGTAATAGATATGGAGGAAGGAGGCAGGTGGGGAGGGGGATGCACTGTCCTGTGTCTGGGTAGAAGAACCATTCTGATATTTCTGAATGCTAGTTAAGAGTTGAAGGTTACATTTAGTATCTGTATGTACCTTTAATCAAATACACTTTACGTAGGAATCTTGGTGATTACAGTGTACACCTTTTATACAAAAGTTGATAGATCCAGTTATGAAGTGGTGCAAAGAAAGTAAACAGTTGTAATATCTCTAACCTAACCCAGGAAAAAAAGTATATTTTCTGTAAATGCTTCTGTCAGAATTTAATCAGCTTAAATTAAACATACCATTTGATATGAATTTTGTCAGTGTCAGCTAATAAAAATCCCTCTCTGAGACCCTTTTACCCCACTCTTAACTCCTCAACGAAACTGACTAAAAACGCAACTTCATATTGAGGAATAAGGAATAATTGCTTTATACTGTTTTAGTATTTCTTGCACCACCTTTTTTTGTGGCTTAGCTAATGTGCTGTACAGAAGAAATGTATCATTCACTGACCATGTGTATCTTTTGTCAGATGTGCCAAAAAAGAAACTATTTTTGCTGTAGAATAGCTTATTGTGTATTCCTGGAGATTTTTTTCCAAGGTTAGGTTGACTGTTTCATAGACTACCTCACTGTAGTGGGAAAAATGAACAGTAGAAATTGCTAGATTAGGTTCAACTGGGCAAAGTATCACCATGAAGATCCAAAAACTAAACCAGCTTAATCTCTTTTAGCCCATTTTGAACAGAAAAGGAAATTTATCTTTTCCTGCTTCAAACAATACACAGGAGTAATAACGATTAGAACTTTTTTAGTGTGGAGCACTGAACTCACAAAGGCGTTGACTCAAAGAAAATTAATTATCTGAATCATTAGTGTTTATGAAATTTCTTTCACTACAAAAGTAAGTAGTGACAAATATAAGATTATAATCGGGCTGCTTAAGGATAAAAAGCATAAAATGTGAAACTGGTGGTTGCCACCACTGTGTAGAGAGTGAAACGATGTTGTCTTCTGGATTGCTGTAGGTATTATGCACATTACTAGCACTGAATCATCAGTTAACCTAATTGGGCATGTGAAATATGAATTTAAAGCTTTTTTTAAAGGAGGGATATATCCAAAACTATATCTGACAAAACATTAGAGGTGCCATAATAGAATAGCCAGGATACACTTGACAAGCTAGACAGTCCTAATGAATATGGATGGAGTTAACAAGAGAGAACAGTGTTAGCCTTTCTTTGCTGATAATTGGTTCAGTAGCCTCAACTGCTCCTAATATCCAGTAGATAAACTAAATGTCAGGTGCAACAGCTTGCACCAACTTCAAGGATTCTGCACACCCTTATTGATTGGACAGAATAATGAAGAAAGATTTAAAGCAAACAGAACAAAATTCATGAACAAAGATTGAAAGCAAACAGAACAAAATGCAATTAGTAAAAGGATATACTGATATAGAGATATGAATACAATAGTGGCCTTTAAATGATTGGTAAGTGAATATTTTACAATTATACAAGTATACAATTTTACAAGTATACAATTAAAGTCAGCAGACTCAGAATTTCACGAATAACACAGTAGAATGTCTTCAAAGTAAATGATCTCGTTCATTTGTTTTAGTTGGTTTAGTCAACAGTGATAGGATTGTTAGTCTGTAACAGATACCAGTCCATTACTATGATGAGCTTATTAGTCATAGCAGTCAAGACATTAGAATTCCTTGTGCTCTACCACTTCTTGAACTAGATGAAAGGAATAAATGGATTCTAAAAGAAATTTTGGTTATGCTGAATTATATTTATTTATTTTATTATACTTGATTACCGTTTCTTGCGCCAGCAAGGTAGCACTGATGAATTATGTTGAATTTTTGTAGAAGATTTTTTTATTTCAAAAGAGGCAAAATTTCTAGCACAGTACAAAGGTAGTCCACCATACGGCATCTTCAGTTGGGGCATGTTTTTGCCCATCAGCCAGTATAGAAAAACTTTTTGTTTTTAAGACACAGACAAACTCAAGATTATGTATTCCTGTCAAAAAGTTATTGTATAATACTTCTCGTGCTTTTGTTAGATTAAAAAGCAGATTGTCGTTTTATTTGTATATGAGTATAATGGAATAAGATGAAGATGAAACTAATTGCACTTTTGATTTCAGATTGAGTTTTTCGCTAAGATTTATATCCAGCAAAGCTGAAGAACTAATTCTTTAACATGGAAGAAGAACCAAAGGTATGTATAATTGATTGTAAGGACATCAACTTGACTGAAAAATTGGGAACTTTCGCAGATGGGAAGTGAAAACTCTTGCACAATACACACTGACTTTCCAAAGTGTGGCATTTTCGAAGGTAGTGTGCTGGTGCTCAGTAATTCCCTAGCACTTCAACTTTCATATAATTACCAGTCACTACCATAGTCAATATCAAAGAAAAGCTAATAAAAGGAAAACATAAGTCCATGAAGCAAGTCACATTTCAAAACTACTTAAGAAATCATTAAAACCATTCACACACCCAGGTACTGAAACATTAACCCCTTCATCAAGCCCTGAAAGGAATTTCAATTATCCTCTGAGCACATTCAGACCAGCTGTTGAGTTAAATGCAAATGTCTCTTGCCTCTCTTGATGCATATGCGAGATCACATTTAAAATCATGTCATATGTTCCTTATGTATATGTGCGTGTAGGCGTTTATGTACATACGTGTATGTGGGTGGATTGGGCCATTCTTTCGTCTGTTTCTTTGCATTACCTCAATAATGCGGGAGATGACAATTAAGTATGATGATGATAATAATGTTCCTTAAATACAGGTAGGTCAGTACTTTTTCTTGTTGAATGAATTTGTACTGTTCTTGTCATTCTCCCTTAAAAGATCTTGAAAAGTGTATAAAATCTTGTAATATTGAGTTTCAGTTCTCCAATGTGGTTTGTAGTTTACCACTGAAATAGGTGATCACCATCTTAGCAGTGACAAGTTCCTTTTTGCTTTTTGGATTGCTAGGTGTTTTTGGTGTCAATTACTTAGCCACTTGAAAAAAGTAATAACTTTCAAAGATTAGATCAGATTAGTCATATTATGCCTCTCGTCTTGAAATTGTATTCTTCTCTTGTTTTCAGACAAAGCTGCTTGGCAGAGACTTGTCACAGATGCCTTGTTTCCGTCAAACTTTCCTCTACAGTATTAGCTCTGGGCTGACAGCAGGATTACTTTTTTTCCTGCTAACTTCTAACGTCAGACGTTCAGCACACATATGTTTAGGCACTTATGGGTGTGTTACACTTGGTTACTGGTGAGTTTTTTCATCCAATTTTTGCTCTAGTACATGGTTTCTTTTCATAATGACTAATGGATTCCATCTCTGTGCACACAATTACACACATACACACACACACACACACACACACACACACAGCATTTTTGACAATTATTCACTCCTGTTTAACGCCTTCTAATATATTGATAAGACAATAGCTAATTTCACTGATAATGATATGGATGGAGTGAGTAGCTCTTCAGTGAACTGACTTTTGATTGGTAACATTTAGTGCTGCAAAGAACTTTACTTGCTGAAAGAGAAACCAACAGTTAGTAGACTCAATGTGTTCTTCATGAAGAAGGGAGAAAAAGAGAAGGAAAAGGACCCATTTTTGAATATAGATGTAGAGGTAGTCAGTGCATGTCTCTTATCTTGAATAACTCCACCAATCGTAGACCTTCACTCAGCAGGCTTCAGTAAGCAAGCTCATTGACCACCACACATGATTACTATTTGTGGTTTATGGGGAGAAAGTTTTATACTTGTGTTCTTCCATTTCTTAACCTTGTATACATGTACCTTGTCGTTATTCCTATGTTTGTGCACACACACATATACATACACCAGTCTAAGCCAGATAACCATTTATTGACCAGCTGTGAGGGGAGAAACACCTGGTTTAGGTGTGGGCCAACTGCCCCACTCAGGATTCAAACTTATGCAGGTCCAACACTGGGCTGGCCCATGCTGACTCATGGTCAGTAATGCTAAGCATGACACCACATAGGCCTGTATATGTTAATGTTTTAAAATTCTTAATGTTATTAACCTTTTCCACTGAAAAATTTTGTAATTTAATAAAAGCATAGTTGCTGTTTAGACAAGAAAAATTTTATTATAAATGCTCTAGGAATGTAATCTCATCTAGTTATATCAAGGCCTGAGGTGATATTGGTTTCACTTCTTGGTGTTTTACTAAGTTGTAGTTTTCATAGGCTCAGTCCGAGTGAAACATGAGGTGTGTATAACAAGATTGTGAAGGGGGTGTAGGGAAACTGAAAAAAACAATCCAAAGTTATTCCACAAATTTATCAGGAACAAACTTCTGGTGAAAGGAAAGCCAATCAGGTGGAGGGACTCGGAAGAAAGGGTTGTAGATGACAAGAAAATATGCATGGAACTTAATGATCAGAACAAAATTGTATTCACACTTGACACTATAATGCCAATACCACTGAGATGGGATCAGGAGGAGGACTTGGAGGACATTGAAATTATTGGAAAAGACAAAAGGAGGCTTAACAAGGGTCTTGGTCCCCTTATAAAGCAAATGGTTCTGATGAAGTATCTCCCAAGTGTTAAGAAGTGTGCAGAAACTCTTGACAGACACTGGATATCTTCAGAAACTCATTGGAGATGGTTGTAGTGCCACAGAAATGGGAGAGAATAAATATTACTCCCATTCTAAGAAAGGAGGTTAACAAATTACATTTATGTGTAGGGCAGTAGCTCTGATGACTGACGAGAGAGTGGATGATAACTTGCAAGGGGGAAATTACAAGAGTGAGAGGCACCATGGGTTCAGAAAAAAAGTCAAGCATAACAGATGAAGACTTCTATAGCAGCATGAACTCTGGTTGGGATGGGATGGGTGGATTCTTCACACAAAAGAATGGTAAAGAAGATGGATTTCCAGGCAAGAATAATGGGTTAGGCTTCTTTGGTGGATAGAAATTATTTAATACATTATTGATCACTACTCCCAGCTATCGAAATTCATTAACAGCCTCTAATTCTTCATTGATAATGTTACAGTACAGCTGTCTGTCTCTCCCAAAAACAAGAACCTTGATCTTACATTCACTTTCAGATTCATCCTCCTACTCACATCACCAGTGTATCATCCTAAGCAACATGTGATCAGCAAAAAGAAATGAACATCTGTATACTGTTAATTATGGTTGCTTTCATTCTGTCCCACTATAGTTAAGCTTTACATAGCAGTCTTCCCACTTAGATAACCATAGTGACAAAACACATACCTGATGTTCTTTCACCATTTGCATACTGCTTAGTTGTACTACAGTTTACAGTACCACAACTGTAAAAGAGCTTGTAATAGAAAACTTTCATGCACACCATAGAGTGAGATGTTACAGGACCTCTTTCTAAACATAATGATATATCTTTTCTAAGTATGTAAATTCTACCTAGTTTCATTTTTACAGCTTTCTTCATGACCCTTGTACTGTAAGTGCAAAAGTTTGGTCTACACACCATTTTGTTTCCTTTCACATATCTTGCCAAATATTCCAGAAGACTTATTCCTATGTAGTTCTTTATGGCATACAACTTTTCATGTATAGAACAGAATTAAATGTTCCATTTGTATCCTTTTATGTTTTCTGGTTTTCGATAAGTAGTGTAAAGAAAAGCATTACAACAACTTCGAACATGGTAGTAATATTTTTTTTCTTGTATTCTTAATTGCTATTTCTCATGTAAGTGACA